>NC_057814.1:521914973-521931074 GCF_018294505.1 Triticum aestivum | reverse complement strand
GGGGGGGGGGCTAAAAACAACATTTGAATGTAGATAGTACGAGACTTAATATCGATGTTTCAATTCGGTGTACATTGTAAATTTGAACTGAGGACCATGCATATGGGTAATTATTTCGAATTCGTGCCATACTAAGTTTCGAAAAAGTTGACATTGACTCGATTTGTTGTGTTATTTTGTAGGTCATATGTTTGAATTCATCCAAAAGTTTTCTCACTACCATGGTGTTCATCATATACATATGAATTTGTATTAAAAAAGCAGCATGGATACAGTGAAATGCGAAATCCACGTTAGAATTGGAGATCGCTATGTGACACACACTCTAATTCAAATAACTAATTATGTGACACACACTCTAATCCACGTTAGCGTGGATACCATTTTGATTTTTTTAATAACCCCTCATTAATTAATTTATAGTATCTCGTTTCGAATGACTAATTATTGCAAGGAAAACACGGGCATGGTAATACATACAGATTCGTTTGCAAATGAAAGAAGATTCGTTTGCATTCTCAAATGTAGGCGCACCAGGGTCGTGTCGTGGTGGTCGCGTGTGTCGGACGAACGCGTAGCACCCAGCCACCCACCCAAAAAAAGGACGACGACAAAATAAGTTCGCGCTTCCACGTTTCGGATTGAAATATCTGGCGGCCCCAATCCCAGCCCTGCAAAATCTCCCTTCTACACCGTCCCCTTCTGCGCCCAGATTGCTCAAATCCCTAACTCGCCGCCAACCCAAGCAAAGTTCGAATCGCCCCTCGTCTCGTCTCTTTCCCCACCTCTGTGCCGGACGACGACGACGAAGACGACGGTCGCGCTTCACCACCGCACCGGAGCTACCTCAACTACGCCCTCGTCCACCGCACCGGGTGGTCCACCGACAACGTTGGCCGCCGCAACCGACGTGCCTCACAGACACCGACTTCCACCGCATCAAGTGCGCTTCACCGACGCCGTCTCCCAGCTCACTGGGGCTACTTCAGCGAGCACATCGTCGCGCCTCCGGCCCCCGAGGCTGTTGGGGCTTCACCAACGGTCTCGTCCACCGCATCGTCGCGCGACGCTGCCACTCAAGATCTGCATCCGTGCGCGGCCAGCCAACGCCAGTGCATCACCCTCAACGGCTCTGAAGTGACCCGCACTCTAGCTAGGCGACCATGCCCAAACGCCGGCCTGAACTAGGTATCCACACATCACTCCCTTCACTGTTCCGACGATGTTTGGATATCCTTTCACTGCTCTCTTAGCTTACACACCTGTCCAACTCTGACTTTAACTCTTATTTCTTCTGGAGATATCATCTGAAACAAGCAAATCCATTTTTTAGCGAAGCATGACGGCGCTACGGGATCTGGTACACATCCTGCACACCCGTATAACCTTGTAAGTATCTGTCCTCCGGTACAACAGCAAGGTCGATTCCTCTTATTTGATCAGCCGTTCGCCGTGTCAAAAATGCAAAGGGGGACGCAAGGAGCACAAGGCCTGCACATCAAAGCAAGTGGTAACATGGACTTGTACATGGAACATCCCAAGCGCAAGCAGAGCTGCAGTGAGCCTGTACAACGAGCTAGCGTAAGTCCCTGCATTTCATTTAATTCGTGCTGGCATTCGTGTATGATTTGTGTAGAGTGGCGGATCCACAAATTCAAGTTACCAGGGGCGAACATTTAACTTAAAAAATACGAAGGCACTTGCACTCCGGAAATCAACATAACTTGAGAAATGTGAAGCTACATGCACTTTGAAAACCAGCTAATGATCCAAAGTAGTTCAGATTATAAACACTAAATGATGCAAGCACCAATAAACACAAAATGCAACATGGTGTAGAAGGACTACAAACATGGTATGTACCTGCTTGAATTATTCGTTCTCTGGCTGAAAATATCGAAGTGTAATTGCACCTATAACCAGTGCGCAAACTGCATATCAATATATCTATCCTGCACAAGTATGCCAATAGTTTCAAACAACAGATTAGAAAAGTATTTATGCAACATTGTCATGATACTGGGACTTTCTGGTAGATGGCCTCGACGTTTCCTCAAGCCATGAAAATGCACTATAATTTGCTTGTCATCAATGCTTGCAGATCTCTATGTCTCTCTCAACATAGCAGATCATCATTAGACACTAAATCCTTCAATGGGAGCTTGCAAAATGCTTGCATTAGATGCCTCATTAGACACTATATGTTCATCACCAGGAGCATTTAAAATGTTTGCATCAAATCCTTCATTAGCAGTCTGTTCATTAGACACTTCAGGCTCAAGAACAACATGAGCTTGGATGTTTGCGCCGGAAACTTGATTAGATACATCAGATTCAGTCAGTTCAGTATTGATTGGGGGAGTTATAAAATAAGTAGAAATTGGTTTCATTTTCTCATAGATTCCCTACATACAAGCAGTTTTACAACACCGTCAGGTTTAACTATTGGCCAGAAATTTAAGAGTTGAATTAGATATAATCAGGGTTTGTGATGTACCTACTCGTTGCGCATGCTACTCTTGCAAACTGCGACTGTCCGTTTGCGCAAGCTCGATACCATGTCCGTGCTGCCGCCGCTGCCTCCCACGCAGGCTACACCCAGGGTTGGATCTTCATCTTCTTGTCCTTCCATTCGCTTGAAGCCCGGCGACCGCCCTCCAACGAGGGCGCGAGGAAGTGCTGTGTTGGTCTGTCCAGCGGCAGCTAGGTTAGGAGCGAACCAGATTGGAGGCTGGAGCAGATGAATTGGGATTTTTCCTGCTGTCGATCGATATGGGAGGCGCTCGTTTGGGCCGCGAACCTGCTATAGGGCCTGCCTTGCACTTATGTTATTGGCCTATCCAAATTGAAACATTTTTCTTCATTTCTTAAATTGCCTGCTCGTGCGTTGGGATGAACAAAACTATCCTGGGCCAACCTGGACGACTCAAGCTAGGTGCACACTTTCGAGCCACCTGAGGCGGCCGCCCATACAAGCCCCTATGGTGGCGTCGCCCCTTTTGCGTGTATGATAGGGGTAGTGAAAAATATTCCAGTGGCGCTTTTGATTTACCCACAGAATGGTTGAATTGCTTGTTTCTATGAACTGAGTTCGCCAATAATGTGAAGGATGCCAGTCTTTTCATCCTATTGTAGATTTCTTAGATCTCGATATGCCAAAAGTAATCGCATGAAATATACAGTAAAAGCCAGTGTGATGTGTGTGGCTACAACTAGTCTGACTACACGTCCTCATATAACATATCAAGGATGCACCATCTTACCAGATTAACCATTCGACTTACCAATGCAGTGTGGGAAGAAAGAAGTATTGGGACTCCGTATCCAAGCAATTGATGCCATGGACTCCTTTGTACAACCTTGTAAGCGAAAAAGAAGTTGCAGTGTGCCTGTACAAAGAACTAGCGTAAGTTCAGTTACCTGCTTCTCGGAATTTTAGTTAGCCATTTATTGCAAAATTGTTCAATTACGTTGCTTGGCTTAATTTAGTTTGCTACTGATTACATAATGCCACAGCCTGTTAATCCTATTATAGACTGCACCTATCTATGTGTTTGATACTTACTGTTAAGAATTTCATGTTTGCCTGAACTTAAATAGCTACTTGTTTGTTTAAGTGCTTTGCTGCTGCAACAACGGGTTACAATGATGTTAATAACTACTTTTCAGCATCGAATTGAAACTCTTTAATTCCTTGTTTGTTTAACTGGTTTGCTGTTATAACTCCCAGTTGAGATGTTTTGCTAACTTCAACTTTTCTGAATCCAATCGGAACTTTAATGGCAAAACAGGTTAGCCCAAGATCAAAGAGCGAGGTCCCCATGGACGTTGTATCATCCCACAGCAGTGGCACCGGCCCAATCGTGCATTATGAATTGCCAACTGCTGATGCTCTAGAGGCTAAACTAGTGGTAGAAAGAGATTCTGCTTCTGCACTTAGAGATGAAGTTGACATGTTGAGGAAGCAAACAGCACAATCCGTATCAGTACTCAAGACAACCATTAAATATTTGGTGGATTTCAAAACGAAGCAAGCTGAGACTGACCACATTGTTAAGGTCCTGGAGGAAAAGAAATTAAATTCCCACTTGGTAAATCATAGGTGGAATGTTCTTTCCATCATTGAATAAGCTTTGTGTTGTTTGTTCATGTAATCAATCAAACCATTTGTTTTAGAAATCATGTAATAATTGTTTTTTGTTTTTTGTTTTTTGGTTTGTAATTTTATTTGAGCACAAGTCTGTATTAATTGATAAGACTCGGAGACATTTCATTTTGATTGCTGTGCCAGACCTACAAATACGCCAATCGGGCTGAATGTGCATTCAGCAATAATAGTAGTATAGATGGACCATAAGTGGCACGCATCAGAAAGGGCCAAGATGCTGTAGTAGCTTGGCTAAAAAAAGGATCATGTTGTAGCAAAGAAAAGTACAGCGGCCTGGCTTATGTATGTTAGTTGATATTATTGATCCATATACTCTATAAGTGTTTATATGTCTATTAGTTCTGTACATTCTTGGTTGATTCACTCGGTATTTGAATCTTGATACATCGCTTGTGTACATATCTAAATGGGAGTACACATTATGTTGCGTGTGACATTTGAGTTGGACATGAAGTGTTCCAAATATTCGAATTCACCTTAAACTGGATTCTAGCTTCTGAATTTGAGTATCGGCATTTGTAAACCATATTCATATATGACAGTGGAATACATCTTTGTCGTCCTTTTGAAGATATATAAAAACACATAGAATGATTTATAAAGATTCGTATAGGAATACAAAATGGATTCGAATTTAGTTGCCAGGGTAAACGTGGATGCTTATTGTCCCAAAATTCAAAAGAAGCGGCAAAATGTCCACTCCCACGTCGGCTGCCCTAAGCCAAGTGTTTGGGAGATGGAAATTACTGTCTACCCATTACACGGACAATCCATCGGCCCGATTTCCACTGCTCTAAATAGGGGTAGGATAGTAACTTCAAAAAGACGTGAGACGACCGCCTCTGAGCCCATTCCGACATGGTGGGCGCCAAACATGGGCGGCAAAACACATTTGATTCAAGCCCATCCAAAAGACCACTGTTTCTCCCTCCATTTCCCCATTCATACATGGTGGGCGGCAAAACAAACTTGACTCGGCCGAAATCGATGTAGCCAAATATTTTCAATAGGGGCAGGTTTGTAACTTCACTCAGACGTGACACAACCGCCCTACCTGTCAGCCCCGTTCATACACCGTGGGCGCCAACCATGGGCGCCAACCATGGGCGCCAACCACCCTCTCCTCGCCCGAAATCGCTCTGGGCAAATATTGGCGAGATGCGAGATTACCGTCGTATCCCCAACCGACGAGACGTCCAAATTTTAAACGGGGGCTAAGTTCGTAAAGTTCCCATATTTTAGACAGGCGCGTCCCAAAAAAATGGTTCCCCGTACCTCTCCCTCCATTTCCCATTCATACATCATCCGCGCTAGAACACCATCCCCACACCAGCCTCCGTCCGCCACCCCATCCATCGCCGCCGTCCTCCACCACATCCATCGCCGCCGTCCTCCACCACATCCATCGCCACTGTCCTCCACCATGCCGGAGCGCCTACCAAGACCGCGTCGTCCACTGCTAGAGATGGATGTTTCTCATCCACGGCGGCGGACCAAGATCCTTGCATCACGTCCTCTCACTTCATCGGCGCCGTCGTCCTCTTTGTCGGGGCCGCTCACACGACCTTCTCTTCCACCGCAACGGGACTTATCCCCCGATGCACCCGTCTACTATCGCAGATCTGCTTCAACGCCACCGACAGCCAACGCACCCCCGATGCCTACACAGCGCCACAAGAGAGGTGGTACTTCATATCTCCTCGACTTTTTGATCTCAACCAGAAAATAGATCTTAACTTGGTTACTCTACTTTCTTTTCAGCTCTTAGAATTTAGTTCTTAGTTCGAAGCAAACAATGGCTGCTAAATATCATTTCTCTAGTTTCCCCCTTTTATGATCACTATACGATCAGAATACGTGCTTAGTGTCATAATAGCACTGCTCGGCCCATCAAGCTAAACAAGCTTAGTTGTTCAAATACGAATCTGATATTATTAAAACAGATTCATTTAATTGGTCAGCTAAATGTTCCTAAATTAGTTTCAAAAATGCATGTTCACCGCTCGGGTGTGTATCTCTACAGGGTGCCCACGGTGGGCCGGCCCACCCTGGGATTTTGGGTCGTCCCAGGCCCCGATTCCCCTCTGTTCTGCTGCGCGCTTCCGATCTCTACTCGCCCCCAGCCACCTGCCTCGCAGGCGACTTGCCGTCCCCGGACGGCATGACTCTAGGAGGAGACGCCGGACTAACAGGAGGTCAGGAATCGCTCGCCCAACAGCGTCACCGCTGCCCGGGCGCGCCGCCTACCTTCCTAGTCCGTTCAGGGCTCAGGCATGCAGCACCCACTAAGCCAACCCGATTTATCCTGAGATAAGTCCTCAACACTCAGCAGCCACTCCTCATCACCCATTTTCTAATTGATTCATTACTCATTAGGCAGGACTGTCATTAGGGTTTGTTGTGTGCTCAGTGCTACCTACACTTAATGGTTCAGATGTATTTCGGTAATCTTTAGTACCTGTAAAGTTCACAGGGTTTTCAAAATTACGGCCCTAGGAACAGACACTAGTCATTTTGGATTGTTGGTCGTAGTGACATTGACCCAGATTACTACTGCAAGCCAGGTTTGCTGAAAATTTTACTTGTCTTTCTTACTCATTCGATATAATATCCAATTATTCATGTTGATTAGTTGCAAACAACAAGTGCTAGACAAACTTCTTGATTCAGATTTTGGACGGTCTCTTACTGCAGTTACAATTCTGCATACTTGTCCTAGTGAGCTCACAAGTAAATGATTGATTCACTACATCTATGCTTGCCTTGTCATATTTGTTGTCAATATTCTTTTAGGGTGGACCACCCTATTTCTAAATACTGCAACCGTAGACATGAGTGAATAGTATTTCTCTATGTGATCTCTTCCATCATGTGTGGGCAACGAACACTGCATTGTATAGAAAGAAAGTGTCATTTCCAGCTTTTACGTAGGCTTCGATCTTTTACAGGGAATACAATGTGCCTACTTACTTTGTGTCGCACTACCAACACTCCACCCTTGAAGTTAAACATTATGCCACTCATAATTCCTTAGTTTATTTGTTCAAATACGAATTTCATATAATTCTAATGTTCCTACTTCAGTTTTGAAATGTGTGTCTGCCTGTTATAGAGACATAAGGGGTTTGTATTTCTGTGTGTGGTCTGGTCAGCACGGTTGGGGGGTGAACTTTGCATATGCAGGGGTTTATAGGGAGAGACTCTTTGAGTTGAATCCGCAATGCATTCCATAGATAATCTTACTACTTTTTATGTTTTCATGAATCTCAGATTCTTAACAGCATCATAATGATTATGAGCTTGCGCGCATGAAAAGAATAAAGCGGAACAATGCCATGGCTGTCAAACTTGGCATTAAGGGACTGAAATCAAGTCTGGATGCAATGCAATGCAAACGCTCTCCACCTACAGATTCATGCTCATAATACGATCCTAACAGTGATTCTGAGCTAGAGGGAGACCTAAGTCAATGTAGCTCCCTAGTGGAGGAGTCAGAGGAAGATGCCCTATCTTATTCACCCATCAAGGTGCTTGCTCTAACTTTCCAAGGTTATATTTGTCGCACATATCTTGCAACTGATGCTTTGCATTGCTTCTACTTTGTTGAACTGCCATTAGCTTAGTTTACCCATCGTGTATGTGAATACAGCCTGCCTATCCATTTTCAGTACATATTCCATCTGTGATCATACCATATTTATCCATTCAAATGTTGTTCTTGTGTATCAGACGTTCAAAAGGAAGAGGGCGATTGCTGATCGTGGAGGAGCGCAAGCAAAGTATTTCGAAAAGGTAGTGGCACCTGATAAATCAAATAGCCCATTAGGTGTAGTTGCAATATCACCTGACCCACAAAACACCCCAACTCTAGCAGACTCTGGCCCTACTACACTGGTCATTTCTGATGCCCCAACTTAGCAGACCCCAACTGTAGCGAACATTATGATTATGCCAGTTGACATAGCACCAGCTCTACGACGCAAAACCCCCATTCCAGCAAAGAGTACACCAAATCCAGTTGCCAAATCCCTTTTCGCACCAGAGAGAGTCCCAATTGCAGCAAATAGGACCCATGTCTTCCCAGTTTAGAAGACAAAGCTTATATTGTTGTCAGGAACTTTGTGCGCATCTTTCCTTCATGGAAAGATTATACCGCAGACACAGAACAATTTCCAGTCTTCCTCCGCAACATACGCGTAAGTAATGTACTAATGTTATTCATGGTCATTACTGCATATGTTTCTACTGACAGAAGACACAAGATTTCATTCTTTTAAATAGGCGAGGACCAAACTGGATTGTGAAGACGAGCAAGGGTTGGTTGCGCTTTTCAAGCACTCGTTGATGAAGTATCGTTCCTACCTGAGGCAAGCGCACTTCGATGTCAAGCCTCTAAACAAAATTTCTGTAAAGTCTCCGGTGCTACATTTATCCAACGGTGACTGGAATAATCTTGTTACACATTGGTCTCGGCTACTGCGTAAGGTACTATCTATGATATCACATCACAATTTGAACTGCATTTCTGCATTTGCCTTAACGTCTCACTTGTACGAAAACTGTTATCAGGAGAACATTTGTTCTCAAGGGACCACAGAATCTCACAACTATACTGCACACTGCATTGCTCTTGTGAGTACCTCTTGCCCTGTATGACCATACTTACTTTCATAGCTATTTGATTATGTAGCATCACTGCACATGTTAGCCTCGTTATCGTCCATTTGGTGGAAATTATAAGATACGTATGGTCTCTTACATAAATTTAGAATCAACCCAATGCTTTTGAAGAGGTTTAGCTCTGTAGTCCTCTTGTAAGGACTGAACGTCGTCTATGACTGTACTTACATTAACAGCTACTCCCTCCGTCCCATAATATAAGAACGTTTTGTACACCAGTGTTCAAAACACTCTTGTATTATGGGAAGAGGGATTGGTTCATTGTGTAGCATTCTGCATCTTATCTCCCTCGCCCATCATTTACTAAAAAAGATCAGATCTATATTTAATCTTACCAAAAAGTAGAATACACAAACAATGCCAGTGCAGAAGTGTAGCCCATTGCTCTTGTCAGTACATTTTGTTCTGTAATGCTTGTACTTCCAGGGATTGGTAGTTGATTATGTAGCATCAATCTGCATCTTATCTTCATTATCCTCTATCCCTTCCAGTATTATCATATCTATAATTACTCTACAAAATGTAGAGTACACGCAATGCTTATGAAGAAGATTTTGTGCTGAAATTCTTGAGTTATACTTCCCTTGACATGGAGAAGGGCATTATAAAGCCGGTGTTAACTGTTAATGTAAGGCAGTCCTTCTAAAGCCTTTATCCTCAA
Source organism: Triticum aestivum (assembly GCF_018294505.1). Taxonomy (NCBI): domain Eukaryota; kingdom Viridiplantae; phylum Streptophyta; class Magnoliopsida; order Poales; family Poaceae; genus Triticum; species Triticum aestivum. Next base: position 521,921,565 of record NC_057814.1, on the reverse strand, counting down.
CTGTTGTTTAATTTGCTCATACTCCCTATCGTTTACTGCTGTTTAGTTTGCTGTTTCTACCAAAATGCATGTTCGCAAGAACCGTAAGTTCTAAGTTTTACTTGTAAAACCAAATTCCTTATTCATACCACGCACATTACTCAATACTCCCTATATGTATGCTTGTTTTTGTGGATCTATAATCCAGTGTGTGGTGAAGTAGCCCACGTTTGCACCTTGTCATCTCCTGTTTTATCTTACTGATGTGGCTGATGATATGAACAACATGCCATGCACATTAACCAAAATAGATACAATGATTTTCTTTGCCCTTCATCTATGCTTGTTATGTTGACGTGGTAATCCAGTAGTGTGGTGAAGCTCCCCGCATTATGAACAATGCCAAATTATGCTATTGATATTTTGAACTTACTCTTTATTTTCTAATTTGAAATTGGATGGAATTGACAGCACAGTTATCATCTTTGTTTATACACGTGCAAAACCTGTCATCTCTCTGCTTTGTTTCAGGGTGATATGCCTGATGGCATGCACAAGTCTGCTGAAGGTTGTGCGACAAACCCAACATATATTGCAGCAAAGAAGGCAAAACATCTTGAAGATAGTGAGACAACCCCCAAAGTCTTGTCTTGATGCAGTGTTCAAGTTACTTGAGACTAGCAGTCAGACGAGCTCACAGAATTCGTTGTCTGAATTAGTTCGACTTCTTCAGTCCCAAGTTCTAGCAGAAAGGCATTCTGCAACTCAACTTCGACTTGAAGTCCTATCTCTAAGAAAGATTGTGGAGAACACCAATGATAACCTCATCGCTAAATAGCTACACCTGGAAGCTATGACCGACATGCTAGGCCGGTCTCACAGCCTTGCTCAGCAGCTTGCGCAGCAGTTCCCACGCAAGGCTAACCTTTCTTGAACTGTCTTGGAAGTGGTCTCGGTTCAGTGTTATTTTGTTATGCTGCAATGGTGCCTAGTTTTTGTAATCTGCTTCTTCGTTGCGCTTTATGATCACTGGTGGCGAACTTCGATGCCCAGTGGATGTAATATACCATAAATCCTTTATTGTATAGTGTAGGTTTATTCTTAGTTACTATGTCGTAATTTCTTTATTGTATAGAGTAGGTTTGTTCTTAATTCCTACTAGTTACTGCCATCGTTCGCTATCTGGAAAAATCATATGTAGTTGACCGGGCTGAAATATTCGCCTCTAACGGACCTGGTGTTTAGCGGGCCACAATTGGGCCGGCCTGCATCATTATTGGGCCCGAATGATTGGGGCCTTCACACTTTGCGCGAGGCCCACAACTTACACCGGCCTATATTTTAGTTGGGCCTTTTGTGGACCCAGCGCTTAGTTTGGCACAGGTAGTGTTGGGCCATTAACAGGCTGAATATTGTACTGGCCTGTTACGGCCCAGAAGAAACCGTGGGCCTTTAGCAGGCCGAAATGCATATTGGGCCTCAATTTTCACTAGTCGTCGATGGGCCTTCAGCAGGCTGAAATGTAAACCGGGCCTTTTTGGGCCCAGTTATATCACGGGCAGCTACCAGGCCGAAACATATCTCGGGCCTTAGTTGGCCCACTGATATCATGGGCCTTTAAGAGGCCGAAAGCTTAGTACGGACATCAACGGGCCGAATTATGCGACAGGCCTTTAACAGGCCCAAAGTCACATTGGGCTTAACTGTTGCCACCTTTATCACGGGCCGTTCGTGGGCCTGATGTCCTGTCGGACCATATATGGCCCATGGGCAGCACGGGCCATTCCCAGGCCGAAAGTCACACCGTGCTGAAATGGGCCCATGTCTACATCGGGCCTCTAACAGGCCGAAAGTCATTAGGCTGTAATTGGGCCTAAATATTCGGCGAACAATTAGTGGGCCAGATCTGGCTTCGGGCCGTAAATGGGCCCAAATGTTCGGCGAACAATTAACGGGCCAGATCTGGCTTCGGGCCGTAAATGGACCTTTATTAAGCAGGTCGTTATTGGGCTGGCCCACTAGTACCTGAGTATGTACTATGGGCCTTTGACTGGGCCGGCCTTTTTAACCTATATGGGCCTCTGTTGGGCCGTGCCATGTGTTGACGTATCATAGGCGCTTTGGGTCCAATGAGTGGATGACATTTGTCCCAACGGTGAGCCGACGCGTGTTTCCTCCAGCCAATGATGATTTTACACGTGGAAAATCCCCATTGGTCGGGGCTGTTAACGGGTTATCGGATCCAAAATCGGACCCGATAGCTTAATGGCGTTCCGTTACAGTGGATGCCACGTGTCGGTCACCCTTGACGAAAGTACTTCTATGACGCGCGATTTATCGTCATGGAAGTGGACACTTCCGTGATGATAATTTTGGTAATGTCATGGAACACTTCTACGACAGCACAGGTATGACTATCTTGATTCTGTCATAAATTTGTCATGGATGTACATGCATGACAAAAAACGCGACCTACTGTGACAAACACGTATCATCACGGAAGTGTCTTTTTTTGTAGTGAAATCACCTACCAGATGCCGAATGCCATGTACTTGTGCCCTCAACACCGATGTCCATCTCACAGTTTTCCTCCTCTCTCCACACCGCCACCTTTGTGCTGTGCTACCTACCAGACAACCTGGTACTAAACCTTCGACTCCTATTTCTCAAGAAACTTTCACTTGTGTGGGTTCGTATATCGGAGGCCTCATTGCACAACATCATCCACTCCAGTTGCCCTGCCCTGGAGTGCTTGGTGCTTGTTTTCACAGTTTGAATCGATTATCTCCAAATAAAGTTGCCTAACCTTGTAAGAATTGGAATTTCTTTTGACGGAAGGCAGCTCATCATCCAAGATGCCCCTTCACTTCAAAGGTTGATCCTTGATTCTAGTTATTCACCGTTGCAAATAATTGTCCTCTTTGCACCTAAACTGGAGACCTTGGGTGTTATTCATGATCTCTGTGCTCATTTCAAGATGGTGTTTGGCTCCACAGTTCTTTAGGTACTTTATATTATCATCTACACTTGTAACTATAAGCTGCATTTTAAATTTCTGCGCATAAGTTATATATCATCTTGGAGTACACATTTTGTACTAATATTATGTTCTATGCTCAATGAAGAGTTTCTCCATGGATAGACTATCAATGGTGTTGGATTCTGTCAAGATCTTATATATCCAAATGAATAGTTTTGATCTGAACAAGATTATTGGCTTGCTAAAATGCTTTCCATGTCTGGAGAAGTTGTATGTAAAGGTGATAATTTCACGCACATTGGAAGCCCGCATATAGTGTACTAGAATTAACCGTTCAGCTGTTGCTCTTTCGACACTCTTTTTTTAGACCTTAACTATTTTCAATCTTCATGTCTATTTAGGCAATGGGATGGGGTAAGAAAGTTATAACCAATCTGTGGATTCGTAAGCACCGGGATTTTCTCACTTCTCATGACATTCGATTGAAGACAATAATGCTAGAACGATATCTAGCCAACCATGCAAACACTAGATTTGTCACATCCTTCCTGCTTAATGCGAGGTTACTATTGTCCATCAGGCTCTGCATGGTTTTGACGGATGGGTATGTCGAAGAGCAAAAAAAGCAGTTTCAGGTGGACAAAAGAGCTTCTGAACGTGTCAGACTTCTATTTACAACATATTGTGGTCATAATCCAGTAAATTTGACTGTGACTGCCAAAAATAGTACTGGAGTTAGATGTTGTTGCCCTTTTCAACCTGGGTTTTGTCTAAACCTGATGAACAATTAAGCCTCGTGCTTTTGTATAGTTTGTAAGCTGGAGTTAGATGTTCTTGCCCTTTTCAACTCGGCTGTGACTGTCATATTTTCTTTGAAACAAGGCAAATGGCTTGCCATTCATTTAATTTAGAGTGAAATATTGTAACAAATCCCAACCAAGGGAAATAACATCACTCTCGCCGGCTGCTTAAGCTCACTATGCATTACAGAAGCCAAGTGATTAGCCCCCACCAGCACCCACAAACTTATTTTGAACTAGCACACCAAATGGGCTGTAAATTTTCATAGGAAAGGCTGCATGACCGTGACAGATTTGGATTCTGACATTTGGGGCCCACGAGGAAAGAGCCTATCCAAGGTGGTGTCGACTTACTAGCTAGTAAACAAACGATTCTGCCTATCAGCCGTTGGATTGACATCCAACATCTGTCATGTATCTTCTATCTCTTTTCTTCTTCCTCCAGCCGCCCAAACCAAACCACCCCGTCGGCTCCACCTGCTCCTGCCTCCCATGGCTGGCTGCGCCGCCGCCACCCTACCGTACCCTTCAACGTTGGCCAGTCCCTCCCTCTATGCCCCCACACGTCCTGTTATTCTCCAGCGTCGTCAGCCCCAACATGCACCCGCACCCAAGCCAGTCAACCCTCGTACTCCCCTCCGCCTGCGACTAGACCGGTGCATCTTCCATGGCCCTTGTTCGTTCCGTCCGAGGCCTTGCCGTCGTCCTCCGCCTTGGTTCGCTCACCGTGCGTGGTGCGCCGCCCTCTTGTGTTGTCAACGTCGTCAACAACCAAGAGGAACAAGGAGATGACTGTACATGGAGAGGATGACAGTAGGGACCCACCAGCGTCATGGCAGTACGCAAGCAAGTGCCTCATTATTACAAGCTCAAAAAATGGTTCCTCCTAATGGTTGGACATCTGGGGCTCACGCCATTGTCAACGTAGTCAATAAACGAGAGAATTACACCAGGGACCCAGCAGGTCGCGCAGTTGTTATTTACTTTTTCTTAAGAACAAGCAGTTATTATTTATACTAGTTTTAGCGACGGATCAGGGTAACAACGGGGCTGTGCGGGGGCTGTGGCCCATCTAGCCAGGGTTTTATTTATGTTTACCACATCATGAGCCCAGTTGTATTTTTTTCTTGCTGAAAATGGCTAGCCCAGTTCTTTTTTTTAAGAAATACCCAAACGAGGCCTACTTCCTTTATCAGCCGTGCTGGGCTGCAAATCTTTCAAGACGAGGAGAGTTCCATTCGGTTTGCCCAGTAAATGGGCTATTAGTAATGAGAAATGGGTTGTACATTTTTAAAACACATCAAACCGGGAATTAGTTTCAATTTTTTTTCATTACAAGATTTTAAATTCCATTGATTTTTATGCATGGACAATTATTTGGATTTTCTATTTATATAAATTATTTTTCAAAATAGTTTGAATGTGACTTGATATTTCGGGATTAAAAACAGTTGACCGCACCGAAATATGCACAATTTCGTATAATTTTTAACCGTGGCCACAATATGGGGTGTAATGCTAACAAAAAGAAGATGGGCTCCAAAAAAATTCTTAAGAATTAGCAAATGGGCAGTAAATTATTAGAAATAATGGCAGATGGGTTTTATGCTGTTTTCCACAGATTTGAGGCTGACTTGTGGGCCTACTACAGGTTGACGCGTATGCTTTCCTAAAAAAAGGTTGACGCACACGCAACGCCGTGTCAACTTAGTCAACACACGAGAGTAGTGACTGTTGGATGTCCATCCAACGGCCATCGTGCTTCTTCAATCTCTGCTCTTCCTGCTCCAGCCGCTCAAACAAGCGCCGGCGGGACTGCCTGCTCCCTCCTCCCGTGGTCGGCTGTGCTGCCGCACAGGCCTCACCGCCCCACCGTACTCCCGTCGCTGGCCTAGCCATCCCTCTACTCACCCACACTTGTTGTTATTCTCCAGCGACGGTAGACGAACCAGTAAACCCTCGTACTCCCCACCGCGTGGGAAACAACTGCCGAGTCTTCCCTGGCTCCGTGTCGTTCCCTCCCTGGTGCTCTCGGCGCGGCGTGGTCAACATGGTCAACAAACGACATGCATCGAAAGTGAACTATATGTGGAGAGGCTGACAATTGGGTCCACGGCCGCACGCAAGGAAATGCCTCCTTATTACGCGCAAAATAGTGATTCCTCCACCTGACAGATGGGATCCACCGGAAGGGCCTCTGTATTTCGCAAAAAAAACGTTCCCCCCGCTGACAGGTCAGACCCACCAGCTATATCTTCGCACACAAGGCAGTGCCTCCTTATTACGCACAAAAAAATGAATACTCCCCCTACTAGCTGGGACCCACTATAGTGGGAGGCTGACTTGTGGACCTACTAAGTTGACGGGGACGGAGGGCTTTGTCAACTTAGTCAATATGAACGATTCTAGCTCAAGTGACCGTACAATGTCCATCCAACGGCCGTAGTGCTTCTTCAACCTCTTGTCTTCTTGCTCCAGCCGCCCAAACCAGCGCCGGTCATGCCGCCTGCTCCTGCCTCCCGTGGCCGGCTGTGCTGCTGCGGAGGCCTGATACGTCTCCAACGTATCTATAATTTTTGATTGCTCCATGCTATATCATCTTCTGTTTTGGACATTATTGGGCTTTATTATTCACTTTTATATTATTTTTGTGACTAACCTATTAACCGGAGGCCCAGCCCAGAATTGTTGTTTTTTGCCTATTTCAGAGTTTCGCAGAAAAAGAATATCAAACGGAGTCCAAACGGAATGAAACCTTCGGGAACGTGCTTTTTGGAACAAACTTGATCCAGGAGACTTGGACCCTAAGTCAAGGAAGCTTCCATGAAGCCAC
>NC_057814.1:521676063-521914683 GCF_018294505.1 Triticum aestivum | reverse complement strand
CCCTCGTGGGCCCCATGTTGATCCACCGACGTACTCCTTCCTCCTATATATACCTACGTACCCCCAAACGATTAGATACGGAGCCAAAAACCTAATTCCACCGCCGCAACCTTCTGTACCCACGAGATCCCATCTTGGGCCTGTTCCGGAGCTCCGCCGGAGGGGGCATCAATCACGGAGGGCTTCTACATCAACACCATAGCCTCTCGGATGAAGTGTGAGTAGTTTACCTCAGACCTTCAGGTCCATAGTTATTAGCTAGATGGCTTCTTCTGTCTTTTTGGATCTCAATACAATGTTCTCCCCCTCTCTTGTGGAGATCTATTCGATGTAATCTTCTTTTGCGGTGTGTTTGTTGAGACCGATGAATTGTGGGTTTATGATCAAGTTTATCTATGAACAATATTTGAATCTTCTGAATTCTTTTATGTATGATTGGTTATCTTTGCGAGTCTCTTCGAATTATCAGTTTGGTTTGGCCTACTAGATTGATCTTTCTTGCAATGGGAGAAGTGCTTAGCTTTGGGTTCAATCTTGCGGTGTCCTTTCCCATTGACAGTAGGGGCAGCAAGGCACGTATTGTATTGTTGCCATCGAGGATAACAAGATGTGGTTTTTATCATATTGCATGAATTTATCCCTCTACATCATGTCATCTTGCTTAAGGCGTTACTCTATTCTTATGAACTTAATACTCTAGATGCATGTTGGATAGCGGTTGATGTGTGGAGTAATAGTAGTAGATGCAGGCAGGAGTCGGTCTACTTGTCTCGGACGTGATGCCTATATACATGATCATACCTAGATATTCTCATAACTATGCTCAGTTTTGTCAATTGCTCAACAGTAATTTGTTCACCCACCGTAAAATACTTATGCTCTCGAGAGAAGCCACGAGTGAAACCTATGGCCCCCGGGTCTATTTTCCATCATATTAATATTCCAACACTTAGTTATTTCTGTTGCTTTTTACTTTGCTTTTATTTTACTTTGCATCTTTATCACAAAAATACCAAAAATATTATCCTATCATATCTATCAGTCTCACTCTCGTAAGTGACCATGTAGGGATTGACAACCCCTTATCGCGTTGGTTGCAAGGATTTATTTGTTTGTGTAGGTGCGAGGGACTTGTGTGTAGCCTCCTAATGGATTGATACCTTGGTTCTCAAAAACTGAGGGAAATACTTACGCTACTTTGCTGCATCACCCTTTCCTCTTCAAGGGAAAACCAACGCAGTGCTCAAGAGGTAGCAAGAAGGATTTCTGGCGCCGTTGCCGGGGAAGTCTACGCAAAAGTCAACATACCAAGTACCCATCACGAACCCTTATCTCCCGCATTACATTATTTGCCATTTGCCTCTCGTTTTCCTCTCGCCCACTTCACCCTTTCCATTTTATTCGCCCTCTCTTTTTCGTTCGCCTCTTTTCGCTTGCTTTTTGTTTGCTTGTGTGTTCGATTGCTTATTTGTCATGATGGCTCAAGATGATACCAAATTATGTGACTTTAACAATACCAACAATAATGATTTCCTTAGCACTCCGATTGCTCCTCTTACTGATATTGAATCTTGTGAAATCAATGCTGCTTTGTTGAATCTTGTCATGAAAGATCAATTCGCCGGCCTTCCTAGTGAAGATGCCGCTACCCATCTAAATAGCTTCGTTGATTTGTGTGATATGCAAAAGAAGAAAGATGTGGACAATGATATTGTTAAATTGAAACTATTTCCTTTTTCGCTTAGAGATCGTGCTAAAGCTTGGTTTTCGTCTTTGCCTAAAAATAGTATTGATTGTTGGAATAAGTGCAAAGATGCTTTTATCTCTAAGTATTTTCCTCCCGCTAAGATTATCTCTCTTAGAAACGATATTATGAATTTTAAGCAACTTGATCATGAACATGTTGCACAAGCTTGGGAGAGAATGAAATTAATGATACGTAATTGCCCTACTCATGGTTTGAATTTGTTGATGATTATACAAAAAATTTATGCCGGATTGAATTTTGCTTCTAGAAATCTATTAGATTCGGCCGCGGGAGGGACTTTTATGTAAATCACTTTAGGAGAAGCTACTAAACTCCTAGATAATATTATGGTTAATTATTCTCAATGGCACACTGAAAGATCTACTAATAAAAAAGTGCATGCGATAGAAGAAATTAATGTTTTGAGTGGAAAGATGGATGAACTTATGCAATTATTTCCTAGTAAGAGTGTTTCTTCTGAGCCTAATGATATGCCTTTGTCTACTTTGATTGAGAATAATAATGAATATATGGATGTGAATTTTGTTGGTAGGAATAATTTTGGTAACAACGCATATAGAGGAAACTTTAATCCTAGGCCTTATCCTAGCAATTCCTCTAATAATTATGGTAATTCCTACAACAATTCTTATGGAAACTTTAATAAGATGCCCTCTGAATTTGAGACTAGTTTTAAGGAATTTATGAATTCGCAAAAGAATTTCAATGCCTTGCTTGAAGAAAAATTGCTTAAAGTTGATGAATTGGCTAGGAACGTTGATAGAATTTCTCTTGATGTTGATTCTTTGAAACTTAGATCTATTCCACCTAAGCATGATATCAATGAGTCTCTCAAAGCCATGAGAATTTCCATTGATGAGTGCAAAGAAAGAACCGCTAGGATGCGTGCTAAGAAAGATTGCTTTATGAAAGCGTGTTCTTCAAATTTCTATGAAAATAAAGATGAAGATCTATGAGTTATTGATGTGTCCCCTATTAAATCTTTGTTTTGCAATATGAATCTTGATAATGGTGGGACTGAATATGATCCACCTTTACCTAGAAGGCGTTCCAAAAATTCGGAGTTTTTATATCTTAATAAACCCACTATTTTGGATTTCAAGGAATTTAATCATGATAATTGCTCTTTGATAGATTGTATTTCCTTGTTGCAATCCGTGCTAAATTCTCCTCATTCTTATAGTCAAAATAAAGCTTTTACCAAACAGATCATTGATGCCTTGATGCAATCTTATGAAGAAAAACTTGAGTTGGAAGTTTCTATCCCTAGAAAACTTTATGATGAGTGGGAACCTACTATTAAAATTAAGATTAAAGATCATGAATGCTATGCTTTGTGTGATTTGGGTGCTAGTGTTTCCACGATTCCAAAAACTTTGTGCGATTTGCTAGGTTTTCGTGATTTTGATGATTGCTCTTTAAACTTGCACCTTGCGGATTCCACTATTAAGAAACCTATGGGAGGAATTAATGATGTTCTTATTGTTGCAAATAGGAACTATGCTCCCGTAGATTTTATTTTTCTTGATATAGATTGCAATCCTTCATGTCCTATTATTCTTGGTAGACCTTTCCTTAGAACGATTGGTGCAATTATTGATATGAAGGAAGGGAATATTAGATTCCAATTTCCATTAAAGAAAGGCATGGAACACTTACCTAGAAAGAAAATAAAATTACCATATGAATCTATCATGAGAGCCACTTATGGATTGGCCACCAAAGATGGCAATACTTAGATCTATCCTTGCTTTTATGCCTAGCTATGGGCGTTAAACGATAGCGCTTGTTGGGAGGCAACCCAATTTTATTTTTTAGTTTTTTGCTTTTTGCTTATGTTTAGGAATAAATATTTGTTCTAGCCTCTGGTTAGATGTGTTTTATGTTTTAGTTAGTGTTTGTGCCAAGTTAAACCTATAGGATCTTCTTGGATGATAGTTATTTGATCTTGCAGAAAATTCCAGAAACTTTCTGTTCACGAAAACTATTGTTAAAAATCACCAGAACTTGATAAAATATTGATTCCAATTGCTGATGATCAACAAAAAAATTTTCTAGGTCGTCCTATTTTGGCTGATTTTTTGGAGTTCCAGAAGTTTGCGTTAGTTACAGATTACTACAGACTGTTCTGTTTTTGACAGATTCTGTTTTTCGTGTGTTGTTTGCTTATTTTGATGAATCTATGGCTATTAAAAGAGTTTATAAACCATAGAGAAGTTGGAATACAGTAGGTTTAACACCAATATAAATAAAGAATGAGGTCATTACAGTACCTTGAAGTGGTCTTCTGTTTTCTTTCGCTAACGGAGCTCACGAGATTTTCTGTTAAGTTTTGTGTTGTGAAGTTTTCAAGTTTTGGGTGAAAGATTTGATGGATTATGGAACAAGGAGTGGCAAGAACCTAAGCTTGGGGATGCCCATGGCACCCCCAAGATAATCTAAGGACAGCAAAAAGCCAAAGCTTGGGGATGCCCCGGAGGGCATCCCCTCTTTCGTCTACTTCCATCGGCAACTTTACTTGGAGCTATATTTTTAGTCACCACATGATATGTGTTTTGCTTGGAGCGTCTTGTATGATTTGAGTCTTTGTTTTTAGTTTACCACAATCATCCTTGCTGTACAAACCTTTTGAGAGAGACACACATGATTCGGAAATTATTAGAATACTCTATGTGCTTCACTTATATCTTTTGAGTTATATAGTTTTTCTCTAGTGCTTCACTTATATCTTTTAGAGCACGGTGGTGGATTTGTTTTATAGAAACTATTGATCTCTCATGCTTCACTTATATTATTTTGAGAGTCTTAAAATAGCATGGCAATTTGCTTTAATTATAATATCATGAGAAATTTGATGCTTGATAATTGTTTTGAGATATAAAGGTGGTAATATCATAGTTGTGCTAGTTGAGTAATTGTGGAATTGAAAAATACATGTGTTGGAGTTTGTGATTCCCTTAGCATGCACGTATGGTGAACCGTTATGTAACGAAGTCGGAGCATGAAGTATTTGTTGATTGTCTTCCTTTGTGTGGCGGTCGGGATCGCGCGATGGTTAACTCCTACCAACCCTTCCCCTAGGAGCATGCGTAGTAGTACTTTGCTTCGAGGGCTTATAAATTTTTGCAATAAGTATATGAGTTCTTTATGACTAATGTGAGTCCATGGATTATATGCACACTTACCTTTCCGCAATTTTCTAGCCTCTTCGGTACCGTGCATTGACCTTTCTCACATTGAGAGTTGGTGCAAACTTCGCCGGTGCATCAAAACCCCGTGATATGATACGCTCTTTCACACATAAACCTCCTTATATCTTCCTCAAAACAGCCACCATACCTACCTATTATGGCATTTCCATAGCCATTCCGAGATATATTGCCATGCAACTTTCCACCGCTTCATTTATCATGACATACTCCATCATTGTCATATTGCTTTGCATGATTATGTAGTTGACATTGTATTTGTGGCAAAGCCACCGTTCATAATCTTTCATACATGTCGCTCTTGATTCATTGCATATCCCGGTACACCGCCGGAGGCATTCATATAGAGTCATATTTTGTTCTAAGTATTGAGTTGTAAGTAAATAAAAGTGTGATGATCATCATTATTAGAGCATTGTCCCAAGTGAGGAAAGGATGATGGAGACTATGATTCCCCCACAAGTCAGGATGAGACTCCGGACTAAAAAAAAGAGGCCATAAAAAAAGAGAAAGGCCCAAATAAAAAAATGAGAGAAAAGAGAGAAGGGACAATGTTACTATCCTTTTACCACACTTGTGCTTCAAAGTAGCACCGTGATCTTCATAATAGAGAGTCTCTCATTTTGTCACTTTCATATACTAGTGGGAAATTTCATTATAGAACTTGGCTTGTATATTCCAATGATGGGCTTCCTCAAATGCCCGAGGTCTTCGTGAGCAAGCAAGTTGGATGCACACCCACTTAGTTTCTTTTTGAGCTTTCATACACTTATAGCTCTAGTGCATCCGTTGCATGGCAATCCCTACTCCTCGCATTAACATCAATTGATGGGCATCTCCATAGCCCGTTGATTAGCCTCGTTGATGTGAGACTTTCTCCTTTTTTGTCTTCCCACATAACCCCTACCATTATACCTTATTCCACCATAGTGCTATATCCATGGCTTGTGCTCATGTATTGCGTAAGAGTTGAAAAGGCTGAAGCGCGTTAAAAGTATGAACCAATTGCTTGGCTAAAACCGGGGTCGTACATGATATGAATATTTTGTGTGGGGAAGATGGAGTATAGCCAGACTATATGATTTTGTAGGGATAACTTGCTTTGGCTATGTTATTTTGATAAGACATAATTGCTTAGTTAGTATGCTTGAAATATTATTGTTTTTATGTCAACATTAAACTTTTATCTTGAATCATATCAAATCTGAACATTCATGCCACAATAAGAAGAATTACATTGAAATTATGCTAAGTAGCATTCCACATCAAAAATTATGTTTTTATCATTTACCTACTCGAGGACGAGCAGGAATTAAGCTTGGGGATGCTTGATACGTCTCCAACGTATCTATAATTTTTTATTGCTCCATGCTATATTATCTTCTGTTTTGGACATTATTGGGCTTTGTTATTCACTTTAACCGGAGGCCCAGCCCAGAATTGCTGTTTTTTGCCTATTTCAGAGTTTTGCAGAAAAAGAATATCAAACGGAGTCCAAACGGAATGAAACCTTCGGGAACGTCATTTTTGGAACGAACATGATCCAGGAGACTTGGACCCTAAGTCAAGGAAGCTTCCAGGAAGCCACGAGGTAGGGGGGCGCGCCTAGCCCCCCCCCCCAAGGCGCGCCCTCCACCCTCATGGGCCCCACGTTGCTCCACCGACGTACTCCTTCCTCCTATATATACCTACGTACCCCCAAACGATCAGATACGGATCCAAAAACCTAATTCCACCGCCGCAACCTTCTGTACCCACGAGATCCCATCTTGGGGCCTGTTCCGGAGCTCCGCCGGAGGGGGCATCAATCACGGAGGGCTTCTACATCAACACCATAGCCTCTCCGATAAAGTGCGAGGGACTCGTGTGTAGCCTCCTACTGGATTGATACCTTGGTTCTCAAAAACTGAGGGAAATACTTACGCTACTTTGCTGCATCACCCTTTCCTCTGAAAGGGAAAACTAACGCAGTGCTCAAGAGGTAGCAAGGCCTCATTGCCCCGTACTACTCCCACCGCTGGCCAGGCCATCCCTCTACTCACCCACACCCCTTGTTATTCTGCGGCGATGGCATCCTCACACCGCAGCCGAACCAGTCAACCCTCATACTCCTCTCCGCGTGGGCATCCACTGTCACGTCTTCCCCGGCTCCGCGACGTCCCCTTCCTAGGCCTCGCTGTCATCCACCACCCTGGTGCTCTCGGTGCGGCGTGGTCAATGTGGTCAAGGAACGACTTCCATCGGAAGAGTACCGTACATGGAGAGGCTGGTAGATGGGTCCACGACCGCAGCAAGGAAGTGCAACCTTATTACGCTTAAAATAATTATTCCTCCACCTGACAGCAGGGACCTACCATACAGGCCATCGTATTTCATGAAAAAAATGTTTCCCCCTGACCGCTGGGACCCACCAGCTACATCTTCGCACGCAAGGAAGTGTGTCCATATTACGGGCAAAAAAATGATTCTCCCCCCTGACAGCTGGGACCCACCAGCAATAACTTCGCACGCAAGGAAGTACCTCCTTATCCTCCCTGACAGTCGGGACCCACCTGGTCGAAGCGTATGTAGCGTTGTCATTCTGGTCGCGAACGTGTACGTACATACTGGTCGATCAGTCTGTCTGCAGGCTGCACCGATGAACCGTGGCCGAGAAAGGAAGGACACGTGTTGTAGTAAAGGCGCGGACGTAGCATGTCACGCAGTCTCGTCAATATCTTGTACACATACATACAGCCAGGGTGCAAGAAAGTAAATATGGCCACGTACGTACATACGGGCGAGGTCTCAAACGCATACTCACGCATACGTACGGCCAGGGCTCGAGTACATGGACAGGCAGCGGAGAGCAGCGACGGCGTCCTGTTCATCGGCAGCCAACCGGCTGGGTCGAAACGGAGAAACTACGTCGTCGTGTTCATCGGGAGGCAACGAAATGCGTCGTGTTCAGCGGGAGCCAACCGGCTTGGACGGAATAGCCAAAATGAGGCATGCCGTACCGCAGAACGGAGGAAACGGCCTTCTGTTCGACCACCTATGGTCGAAACGGGATCCTGTTCACCGGGAAGGGTCTAGCGTACCGCAAAATGGAGGAAGTGGACTTCTCTTCGACCTCCTACAGTCGAAACGGGGTCCCGTTGATCGGGAGAGGTGTGGCGTACCGGAAAACAGAGGAAACGGACTTCTCTTCGACCTCCTACGGTCGAAATGGGGGTCCTGTTCGTCGGGAGGGGTGTGGCGTACCGCAAAACGGGACTCCACGGGCTACTGTTCATCCACCGTCTACAACCTGGCTCCAGCCTCCACGGGCTACTGTTCATCCACCATCGACCTCCTCCAGGCTCCACCTACGACTGTTCATCCACGGCATATCCCTCCTGCCTCCACCAGCTACTGTTCATCCACAGGCTCCTGTTCGTCTAGCCTCCACCGCTCCTCCACCGGCTACTGTTCAACCACCCCTCCACGGGCTACTGTTCATGCAGCCCTCCACCAGCTACTGTTCAACCAGCCCTTCACGGGGTCCTGTTCATCCACCCCCAACTGGCTCGATCGGGCTCCTGTTCATCCAGCGGCGGCGGTGAGGGAGTCCTAGACTAAGGGGTCCTCGGGTGTCCGGCCTGTTAGCCATGGGCCAGACTGATGGGCTATGAAGATATGAAGACCGAAGACTCTCAACGTGTCCGGATGGGACTCTCCTTTGCGTGGAAGGCAAGCTTGGCGATCAAACATGAAGATTCCTTTCTCTGTAACCGACTTTGTGTAACCCTAGATCCCTCCGGTGTCTATATAAACCGGAGGGTTAGGTCTATAGGATCGAATACTCATTACCATAGTCATACAGGCTAGACTTCTAGGGTTTAGCCATTACGATCTCGTGGTAGATCAACTCTTGTAATACTCATATTCATCAAGATCAATCAAGCAGGAAGTAGTGTATTACTTCCATAGAGAGGGCCCGAACCTGGGTAAACATTGTGTTCCCCGTCTCCTATTACCATCGATCCTAGACGCACAGTTCGGGACCCCCTTGTTGGGGGAACGTAGTAATTTCAAAAAAATTCCTACGCACACGCAAGATCATGGTGATGCATAGCAACAAGAGGGGAGAGTGTTGTCCACGTACCCTCGTAGACCGAAAGTGGAAGCGTTAACACAACGCGGTTGATGTAGTCGTACGTCTTCACGATTCGACCGATCAAGTACCGAACGCACGGCACCTCCGAGTTCAGCACAGTTCAGCTCGATGACGTCCCTCGAACTCCGATCCAGCCGAGTGTTGAGGGAGAGTTTCGTCAGCACGACGGCGTGGTGACGATGATGATGTTCTACCGACGCAAGGCTTCGCCTAAGCTCCGCTACGATATTATCGAGGTGTAATATGGTGGAGGGGGGCACCGCACACGGCTAAAATATCGTATATCAATTGTGTGTCTAGAGGTGCCCCCTGCCCCCGTATATAAAGGAGCAAGGGGGAGGCCGCCGGCCTAGGAGGAGAGGCGCGCCTAGGAGGAGTCCTACTCCTACCGGGAGTAGGACTCCCCCCTTTCCATGTTGGACTAGGAGTGGAAGAGGGGAAGAGGTGGACAGGAGGAAGGAAGGGGGTGCCGCCCCCCTCTCCTTGTCCTATTCGGACTGGGGGGGAAGGGGGGTGCGGCCCTGCCCTGGCCTCCTCTCCTCTCTTCCACCTAGGCCCACTAAGGCCCATTAAGTTCCCGGGGGGTTCCGGTAACCTCCCGGTACTCCGGAAAAATCCCGATTTCACCCGGAACACTTCCGATGTCCAAACATAGGCTTCTAATATAACCTCGTCATGTCCGTGATCACATCCGGGACTCCCAACAACCTTCGGTACATCAAAATATATAAACTCATAATATAACAGTCATCGTAACTTTAAGCGTGCGGACCCTACGGGTTCGAGAACTATGTAGACATGACCGAGACACCTCTCCGATCAATAACCAATAGCGGAACCTGGATGCTCATATTGGTTCCCACATATTCTACGAAGATCTTTATCGGTCAGGCCGCATAACAACATACGTTGTTCCCTTTGTCATCGGTATGTTACTTGCCCGAGATTCGACCGTCGGTATCTCGATACCTAGTTCAATCTCGTTACCGGCAAGTCTCTTTACTCGTTCCGTAATACATCATCCCGCAACTAACTCATTAGTCACAATGCTTGCAAGGCTTATAGTGATGTGCATTACCGAGTGGGCCTAGAGATACCTCTCCGACAATCGGAGTGACAAATCCTAATCTCGAAATACGCCAACCCAACAAGTACCTTTGGAGACACCTGTAGAGCACCTTTATAAACACCCAGTTACGTTGTGATGTTTGGTAGCACACAAAGTGTTCCTCCGGTAAACGGGAGTTGCATAATCTCATAGTCATAGCAACATGTATAAGTTATGAAGAAAGCAATAGCAACATACTAAACGATCGAGTGCTAAGCTAACGGAATGGGTCAAGTCAATCACGTCATTCTCCTAATGAGGTGATCCCGTTAATCAAATGACAACTCATGTCTATGGCTAGGATACATAACCATCTTCGATTAACGAGCTAGTCAAGTAGAGGCATACTAGTGACACTCTGTTTGTCTATGTATTCACACATGTATTATGTTTCCGGTTAATACAATTCTAGCATGAATAATAAACATTTATCATGATATAAGGAAATAAATAATACTTTATTATTGCCTCTAGGGCATATTTCCTTCAGTCTCCCACTTGCACTAGAGTCAATAATCTAGTTCACATCGCCATGTGATTTAACAATAATAATTCACATCATCATGTGACCAACACCCAAAGGGTTTACTAGAGTCAATAATCTAGTTCACATCGCTATGTGATTAACACCCAAAGAGTACTAAGGTGTGATCATGTTTTGATTGTGAGATAATTTTAGTTAACGGGTCTGTCACATTCAGATCCGTAAGTATTCTGCAAATTTCTATGTCTACAATGCTCTGCACGGAGCTACTGTAGCTAATTGCTCCCACTTTCAATATGTATCTAGACCGAGACTTAGAGTCATCTAGATTAGTGTCAAAACTTGCATCGACGTAACCCTTTACGACGAACCTTTTGTCACTTCCATAATCGAGAAACATATCCTTATTCCACTAAGGATAATTTTGACCGCTCTCCAGTGATCTACTCCTAGATCACTATTGTACTCCCTTGCCAAAATCAATGTAGGGTATACAATAGATCTGGTACACAGCATGGCATACTTTATAGAACCTATGGCCAAGGCATAGGGAATGACTTTCATTCTCTTTCTATCTTCTGCCGTGGTCGGGCTTTGAGTCTTACTCAATTTCACACCTTGTAACACAGGCAAGAACTCTTTCTTTGACTGTTCTATTTTGAACCACTTCAAAATCTTGTTAAGGTATGTATTCATTGAAAAACCTTATCAAGCGTCTTGATCTATCTCTATAGATCTTGATGCTCAATATGTAAGCAGCTTCACCGAGGTCTTTCTTTGAAAAACTCCTTTCAAACACTCCTTTATGCTTTGCAGAATAATTCTACATTATTTCTGATCAACAATATGTCATTCACATATACTTATCAGAAATGCTATAGTGCTCCCACTCACTTTCTTGTAAATACAGGCTTCACTGCAAGTCTGTATAAAACTATATCCTTTGATCAACTTATCAAAGCGTATATTCCAACTCCGAGATGCTTGCACCAGTCCATAGATGGATCGCTGGAGCTTGCATATTTTGTTAGCACTTTTAGGATTGACAAAACCTCCTGGTTGCATCATATACAACTCTTCTTTAATAAATCCATTAAGGAATGTAGTTTTGTTTATCCATTTGCCAAATTTCATAATCATAAAATGCGGCAATTGCTAACATGATTCGGACAGACTTAAGCATCGCTACGGGTGAGAAGGTCTCATCGTAGTCTTCTTCTTGAAGATCCATTTATTTTGAATGGCTTGCCGATCATCGGGCAAGTCAACCAAAGTCCATAGTTTGTTCTCATACATGGATCCCATCTCGGATTTCATGGCTTCAAGCCATTTTGCGGAATCTGGGCTCACCATCGCTTCTTTATAGTTCGTAGGTTCGTCATGGTCTAGTAACATAACCTCCAGAACAGGATTACCGTACCACTCTAGTGTGGATCTCACTCTGGTTTACCTACGAGGTTTGGTAGTAACTTGATCTGAAGTTACATGATCATCATCATTAACTTCCTCACTAATTGGTGTAGGAGTCACAGGAACAGATTTCTGTGATGAACTACTTTCCAATAAGGGAGCAGGTACAGTTACCTCATCAAGTTCTACTTTCCTCCCACTCACTTCTTTCGAGAGAAACTCCTTCTCTAGAAAGGATCCATTCTTAGCAACGAATGTCTTGCCTTCGGATCTGTAATAGAAGGTGTACCCAACTGTCTCCTTTGGGTATCCTATGAAGACACATTTCTCCGATTTGGGTTCGAGCTTATCAGGTTGAAGTTTTCTTCACATAAGCATCGCAACCCCAAACTTTAAGATACGACAACTTTGGTTTCTTGCCAAACCATAGTTCATAAGGTGTCATTTCAACGGATTTTGATGGTGCCCTATTTAGAGTGAATGCAGCCGTCTCTAAAGCATAACCCCAAAATGATAGCGGTAAATCAGTAAGAGACAACATAGATCGCACCATATCTAGTAAAGTATGATTACGATGTTCGGACACACCATTACGCTGTGGTGTTCCAGGTGGCGTGAGTTGCGAAACTATTCCGCATTGTTTCAAATGTAGGCCAATGTCGTAACTCAAATATTCTCCTCCACGATCAGATCGTAGAAATTTTATTTTCTTGTTACGATGATTTTCAACTTCATTCTGAAATTCTTTGAACTTTTCAAATGTTTCAGACTTATGTTTCATTAAGTAGATATACCCATATCTGCTCAAATCATCTGTGAAGGTGAGAAAATAACAATATCCGCCACGAGCCTCAATATTCATCGGACCACATACATCTGTATGTATGATTTCCAATAAATCTGTTGCTCTCTCCATAGTTCCGGAGAACGGTGTTTTAGTCATCTTGCCCATGAGGCACGGTTCGCAAGTACCAAGTGATTCATAATCAAGTGATTCCAAAAGTCCATCAGTATGGAGCTTCTTCATGCCCTTTAGACCGATATGACCTAAACGGCAGTGCCACAAATAAGTTGCACTGTCATTATCAACTCTGCATCTTTTGGCTTCGACATTATGAATATGTGTGTCACTACTATCGAGATTCATTAAAAATACACCACTCTTCAAGGGTGCATGACCATAAAAGATATTATTCATATAAATAGAACAACCATTATTCTCTGATTTAAATGAATAACCGTCTCGCATTAAACAAGATCCAGATATAATGTTCATGCTCAACGCTGGCACCAAATAACAATTATTTAGGTCTAAAACTAATCCCGAAGGTAGATGTAGAGGTAGCGTGCCGACTGCGATCACATCGACTTTGGAACCATTTCCCACGCGCATCGTCACCTCGTCCTTAGCCAATCTTTGCTTAATCCGTAGCCCCTGTTTCGAGTTGCAAATATTAGCAACAGAACCAGTATCAAATACCCAGGTGCTACTGCGAGCATTAGTAAGGTACACATCAATAACATGTATATCACATATACCTTTGTTAACCTTGCCATCCTTCTTATCCGCAAAATACTTGGGGTAGTTCCGCTTCCAGTGACCAGTCCCTTTGCAGTAGAAGCACTTAGTCTCAGGCTTAGGACCAGACTTAGCCTTCTTCACTTGAGCAGCAACATGCTTGCTGTTCTTCTTGAAGTTCCCCTTCTTCCCTTTGCCCTTTTTCTTGAAACCAGTGGTCTCGTCAACCATCAACACTTGATGTTTTTCTTGATTTCTACCTTCGTCGATTTCAGCATCACGAAGAGCTCGGGAATTACTTTCGCCATCCCTTGCATACTATAGTTCATCACGAAGTTCTACTAACTTGGTGATGGTGACTAGAGAATTCTGTCAATCACTATTTTATCTGGAAGATTAACTCCCACTTGATTCAAGCGATTGTAGTACCCAGAAAATCTGAGCACATGCTCACTGCTTGAGCTATTCTCCTCCATCTTTTAGCTATAGAACTTGTTGGAGACTTTATATCTCTCAACTCGAGTATTTGCTTGAAATATTAACTTCAACTCCTCGAACATCTCATATGGTCCATGACGTTCAAAACGTCTTTGAAGTCCCGATTCTAAGCCGTTAAGCATGGTGCACTAAACTATCAAGTAGTCATCATATTGAGCTAGCCAAACGTTCATAATGTCTGCATCTGCTCCTGCAATACGTCTGTCACCTAGCGGTGCTTCAAGGACATAATTCTTCTGTGCAGCAATGAGGATAATCCTCAGATCACGGATCCAATCCGCATCTTTGCTACTAACATCTTTCAACATAATTTTCTCTAGGAACATATCAAAAATAAACACAGGGAAGCAACAACGCGAGCTATTGATATACAACATAATTTGCAAAAATACTATCAGGACTAAGTTCATGATAAATTTAAGTTCAATTAATCGTATTACTTAAGAACTCCCACTTAGATAGACATCCCTCTAATCCTCTAAGTGATCACGTGATCCACATCAACTAAACCATGTCCGATCATCACGTGAGATGGAGTAGTTTCAATGGTGAACATCACTATGTTGATCATATCTACTATATGATTCACGCTCGACCTTTCGGTCTCTGTGTTCCGAGGCCATATCTGCATATGCTTGGCTCGTCAAGTTTAACCTGAGTATTCCGCGTGTGCAACTGTTTTGCACCCGTTGTATTTGAACGTAGAGTCTATCACACCCGATCATCACGTGGTGTCTCAGCACGAAGAACTTTCGCAGCGGTGCATACTCAGGGAGAACACTTTTATCTTGAAATTTTAGTGAGAGATCATCTTATAATGCTACCGTCAATCAAAGCAAGATAAGATGCATAAAAGATTAACATCACATGCAATCAATATAAGTGATATGATATGGCCATCATCATCTTGTGCTTGTGATCTCCATCTCCGAAGCACCGTCATGATCACCATCGTCACCGGCGCGACACCTTGATCTCCATCGTAGTATCGTTGTCGTCTCGCCAACTTATTGCTTTTACGACTATCGCTACCGCTTAGTGATAAAGTAAAACAATTACATGGCGATTGCATTGCATACAATAAAGCGACAACCATATGGCTCCTGCCAGTTGCCGATAACTCGGTTACAAAACATGATAATCTCATACAATAAAATATAGCATCATGTCTTGACCATATCACATCACAACTTGCCCTGCAAAAACAAGTTAGACGTCCTCTACTTTGTAGTTGCAAGTTTTACGTGGTTGCTACGGGCTTAGCAAGAACCGTTCTTACCTACGCATCAAAACCACAACGATAGTTTGTCAAGTTGGTGCTGTTTTAACCTTCGCAAGGACCGGGCGTAGCCACACTCGGTTCAACTAAAGTGAGAGAGACAGACACCCGCCAGTCACCTTTAAGCAACGAGTGCTCGCAACGGTGAAACCAGTCTCGTGTAAGCGTACGCGTAATGTCGGTCCGGGCCGCTTCATCTCACAATACGGCCGAACCAAAGTATGACATGCTGGTAAGCAGTATGACTTATATCGCCCACAACTCACTTGTGTTCTACTCGTGCATAGCATCAACGCATAAAACCAGGCTCGGATGCCACTGTTGGGGAACGTAGTAATTTCAAAAAAATTCCTACGCACACGCAAGATCATGGTGATGCATAGCAACGAGAGGGGAGAGTGTTGTCCACGTACCCTCGTAGACCGAAAGCGGAAGCGTTAACACAACGCGGTTGATGTAGTCGTACGTCTTCATGATTCGACCGATCAAGTACCGAATGCACGGCACCTCCGAGTTCAGCACACGTTCAGCTCGATGACGTCCCTCGAACTCCGATCCAGCCGAGTGTTGAGGGAGAGTTTCGTCAGCACGACGGCGTGGTGACGATGATGATATTCTACCGACGCAGGGCTTCGCCTAAGCTCCGCTACGATATTATCGAGGTGTAATATGGTGGAGGGGGGCACCGCACACGGCTAAAATATCGTATATCAATTGTGTGTCTAGAGGTGCCCCCTGCCCCCGTATATAAAGGAGCAAGGGGGAGGCCGCCGGCCTAGGAGGAGAGGCGCGCCTAGGAGGAGTCCTACTCCTACCGGGAGTAGGACTCCCCCCCTTTCCATGTTGGACTAGGAGTGGAAGAGGGGAAGAGGTGGAGGGGAGGAAGGAAGGGGGGCGCCGCCCCCCTCTCCTTGTCCTATTCGGACTGGGGGGGAGGGGGGCACGGCCCTGCCCTGGCCTCCTCTCCTCTCTTCCACCTAGGCCCACTAAGGCCCATTAAGTTCCCGGGGGTTCCGGTAACCTTCCGGTACTCCGGAAAAATCCCGATTTCACCCGGAACACTTCCGATGTCCAAACATAGACCTCCAATATATCAATCTTTATGTCTCGACCATTTCGAGACTCCTCTTCATGTCCGTGATCACATCCGGGACTCCGAACAACCTTCGGTACATCAAAACATATAAACACATAATATAACTGTCATCGTAACATTAAGCGTGCGGACCCTACGGGTTCGAGAACTATGTAGACATGACCGAGACACCTCTCCGGTCAATAACCAATAGCGGAACCTGGATGCTCATATTGGTTCCCACATATTCTACGAAGATCTTTATCGGTCAGACCGCATAACAACATACGTTGTTCCCTTTGTCATCGGTATGTTAATTGCCCGAGATTCGATCGTCGGTATCTCGATACCTAGTTCAATCTCGTTACCGGCAAGTCTCTTTACTCGTTCCGTAATACATCATCCCGCAACTAACTCATTAGTCACAATGCTTGCAAGGCTTATAGTGATGTGCATTACCGAGTGGGCCCAGAGATACCTCTCCGACAATCGGAGTGACAAATCCTAATCTCGAAATACGCCATTCCAACAAGTACCTTTGGAGACACCTGTAGAGCACCTTTATAATCACCCAGTTACGTTGTGACGTTTGGTAGCACACAAAGTGTTCCTCCGGTAAACGGGAGTTGCATAATCTCATAGTCATAGGAACATGTATAAGTTATGAAGAAAGCAATAGCAACATGCTAAACGATCGAGTGCTAAGCTAACGGAATGGGTCAAGTCAATCACGTCATTCTCCTAATGAGGTGATCCCGTTAATCAAATACAACTCATGTCTATGGCTAGGAAACATAACCATCTTCGATTAACGAGCTAGTCAAGTAGAGGCATACTAGTGACACTCTGTTTGTCTATGTATTCACACATGTATTATGTTTCCGGTTAATACAATTCTAGCATGAATAATAAACATTTATCATGATATACGGAAATAAATAATACTTTATTATTGCCTCTAGGGTATATTTCCTTCACCCCTACCCACGATCCGCCGGTTTTGACACCGACATTGGTGCTTCCATTGAGAGTTCCATTGTGCCGTCGTCAAAAGGTTTGATGGCTCCTTCAATCATCTACAATGATGCTGTCCAGGGGGAAGTCTTCCTCCCCGTACAAATCTTTGTATTCGGCGGCTTCGCACTGCGGGCCAACTCGCCTGGCCATCTGGAGCAGATCGAAAGCTACGCCCCTGGCCATCAGGTCAGATTCGGGAGCTTGAATTACGTCGCGGACATCCGTGGAGACTTGATCTTCGACGGATTCAAGACTGCGGCAGCCGCTCCCTGTCACCTCAATGAACATGACTTAAATCTGTCATCGGACCACATCCTGGAGATAGCTCCTGTAACTACTCTGGCCTTAGATCCGGAGCAAATCGCGCCATCCGGGGACGAGAAGCTCAACCCCGCCACGGAGGCCAAAGATTTCACGGCGTTGGAGCCGCACACAGACTTAGCCACATGTGATATCTGTGTCACCGGAACTCCGGACTCGTTTCCGGCTATAAGTTCCAAACCATGTGCATCCGCGGACGCCGAGCTTGATCGGTTATCGATCTTCAAATTCAGCGCCACAGACGTCTTCCGACACTCGCCTTTCGGTGATGTGCTAAACTCATTAAAGAATCTATCCTTGGCAGGAGACTCACAGCCAAATTATGTCCGGTTCGAACTGGAGGCTGATGACGGAGAATTTCCCTTCCCACCCACCACCCACTTCATAGCCACTGTCGATGACTTAACCGACACACTCGATTATGACTCCGAAGACATCGACGGTATGGACGATGATGCCGGAGAAGAGGAGGCCCAAGCCACGTCGTTCACCGGACGATGGACGGCCACTTCCACATATGACGTATACATGGTGGATACGCCAAAAGATAATAGCGATGATGACAAGGAAAACCCAGTGGAGGGTGACCCCCCTAAGACACAACCAAAGCGCCGGCGTCAGCGGCGCCGCTCTAAACCACACCGCAGCAAGGACAGCAACACCAGCACAGGATACGACAACACTCCGGACAGTGCCGAAGACATAGAAGACCACGATGAACAAACTGCCGAACAGGACAATCAGGAGGATGGGAAAGTCAGCCTGATGAACAGGCCATAAATGAAGACTCGGAGGATGGTAGTTATCATCCGCTCTCCGAGGAGGAGGTGAGCCTCGGCAACGAGGACTTTATCGTGCCTGAGGAGCCCCTCGAGCAGGAGCGCTTTAAGCGCCAGCTAATAGCCACTTCAAGGAGCCTGAAAAAGAAGCAGCAACAGCTTCAAGCTGATCAAGATCTGCTCAACGATAAATGGACTGATGTCCTGGCAGCCGAAGAATACGGCCTTAAGCGCCCAACCAAAAGTTACCTGCAGCGTAAATTGCTACCTCAGTTTGATGATGAGGTGTTGGAGCCCATACCGTCATCGCGCAATGCGGCTGACCGACCACCACGGGGTCGGGACAAAGCGGCAACTCAAGCCGAACACCAGCTTGCTCCACCTCACCGTAAGGGTAGAGGTAAAACAGCTCGGGGACATACCTACGACCTGCGGCAAAAATTGGATAATAATGCAGGACATACTAGATCGATCTACGGATCGCGAGGGCGTGCCCCGACGCATGAAGACGGCCACCTATTCGGACGTAACAAGCCCAGTCACGCCCGGGCCGAACTCCGCAGACGGACTCCATCGGAGCTACATCACGATGTGGCCTGATATAGAGGCGCCGCACACCCTCTTTGCTTCACTTATGAAGTAATGGATCATGAATTCCCAGAAGGGTTTAAACCCGTAAACATCGAATCATATGATGGGACAACAAACCCTGCGTTCTGGATAGAGGATTTCCTCCTCCATATTCATATGGCTCGTGGCGACGATCTCCACGCCATCAAATATCTCCCACTGAAACTCAAAGGACTAGCTCTGTACTGGTTGAACAGTCTGCCAGAAAACTCCATCGGCAGCTGGGAAGACTTGGAAGAAGCCTTCTTGGACAACTTCCAAAGAACATACGTCCGGCCTCCGGATGCAGATGATTTAAGTCATATAGTCCAACAGCCCGGAGAATCAGCCCGGAAATTCTGGACTAGGTTCTTAACTAAAAAGAACCAGATCGTCGACTGTCCGGACGCCGAAGCCCTAGCGGCCTTTAAGCATAGCATCCGCAACGAATGGCTCGCCCGACATCTCGGGCAGGAAAAGCCGAAGTCCATGGCGGCCCTTACGGCACTTATGACCCGCTTTTGCGCAGGCGAAGATAGTTGGCTAGCCCGTTGCAATAATAATGCAGGCGAACCCGCCGCCTCTGAAGCCAAGGATAACAACGGCAAGCCCCGACGCAACAGACACAAGCATCGAATCAATGGCAACCATACCGATGACACGGCGGTCAACGCCGGATTCAGTGGCTCCAAGTCTGATCAGCGGAAGAAGCCGTACAATAAGAACAATTCGGGCTCATCCAGTCTGGACCGCATACTCGACCGTCCGTGCCAGATACATGGCACCCCTGAAAAACCAGCCAACCACACCAACAGAGATTGTTGGGTCTTCAAACAGGCCAGCAAGTTAAATGCCAAGAACAAGGACAAGGGGTCGCAAAGTGAGGACGATGACGAGGATACCCAGCCAGCGAACACAGGGGGACAGAAGAAGTTTCCCCTCAGGTAAAAACGGTGAACATGATATATGCTACACACATCCCCAAGAGGGAGCGCAAGCGCACACTCCGGGACGTCTATGCGATAGAGCCAGTCGCCCCAAAATTCAATCCATGGTCGTCGTGCCCAATCACTTTTGATCGTCGGGATCATCCAACCAGTATCTGTCATGGTGGATCAGCCGCACTAGTCCTCGACCCAATCATTGATGGATTCCACCTGACGCGAGTCCTCATGGACGGTGGCAGCGGCCTTAATCTGCTCTATCAGGATACAGTGCGCAAGATGGGCATAAACCCAACCCGGATCAAACCCACAAAGACTACCTTTGAAGGGGTCATACCAGGTGTAGAGGCCCGCTGTACGGGCTCAATCGCACTAGAGGTTGTCGTCGGATCTCCGGACAACTTCCGAAGCGAGGAGTTAATCTTCGATATCGTCCCCTTTTGCAGCGGCTATCACACACTGCTTGGACGAACCGCATTTGCTCGATTCAACGCGGTACCCCACTACGCTTATCTCAAGCTCAAGATGTCCGGACCACGCGGCGTCATAACAGTTAATGGAAATACGGAACGCTCCCTTCGTACCGAAGAGCGTACCGCCGCCGCCTTAGCAGCAGAAGTACAGCGCGGCCTTTTCAATCAGAACCTCAATTCGGCAGCCAAGCTCCCGGACACTGTCAAAAGGGTCCGGACTATTCTACAGCATGACAGCTCGGCTCGTCAAGAGCTCGATTAGCAATTCGACCTCCGTCCCGGTCCCGATCAGGTGGCGGCATTAGTACCGCGCGTACGTAACTACGCACTCAAAATTCCATGGGCATCGACGGAGGCATAGCTAGCTCGTGATCCACAGTACGGCTCGTACGACCCCGGATACACACATGCGTTCACTTTTACCTTTTTTCTCCTTTTCAGGTTTCTTTTCCACAAGCCCTCCATTAAGGCCGGATCACATGCCCTTTCGAAGGATAAAATACACCAAGGCGGCAAGCAGCTCGGATACATAAGGGAAGCTCTAGGCGGCCCCTTCAACAATCACTCTACCTGTTTTTGGTACCCGCACGTAGCTTTGCCTTGGTTGTGGCATGTTAAATAGCCCTATTGCTTATTGCACTATTTGTAAAAATACGCTTTGACGTATTAATTATGCTATTATGGAAACTAGTTCGCAGTCCCAATATTTGTGGCACTGGCTTACTGTCCCTTTCCTTTTTCTTTTTCCTAGTATCTTTATCAATTGCACCCGAACACTCTGATACACTTTCATTCGCCAGGGGCTTTATTATGCCCCATAATACGGCAACAAAATCCAAACAACTTTTACAGTATAGTTTGGCACCCCGATCTTTAGCATTATATGCATCGGCTTCGAATCATGTATTTGGTCAATAGTTGGGTTGACTGGCTCCTGTGCTTACTACCTTACGTTCCGCTATATCGGCTAGGGTATTAAAGGGAGAACTACTTCGATTGTGCCCTGGTTCATCCGGCTGAGCACCTCAGTAGAGAAAGCCAAAAACTGACTGTCATGATGCGGCGTGAGCCGGTCAGCTGTTCAAGAGGTTACAAATCGTTAGAGGTTTTTCCGCATTTCGCGAAAGATCGATTTTCACCCGATCAGGTGTCTACAGCATCCCAAGGTCGGACTTACGAACACTAGGGGCTGCACCTAAATTTTTATCTGTCAAACTCCTATAGCTAAGTGAGGGTTGTAAAGCCGTATAGTCCGATTGCCAGGTCTGCAGCGCTAACACCTCCTTAACGGACCAAAAATCTTTGGATCATGTGTGTTTTGGCGCCAACCGAACACCCCTGTACTTCCTACATGGGGGCTGAAGCCGACGACTGGCCAACTCTCAGATTTAATAAAAAACGGTCGCGCAGGAGGTAAAACAAAATTTTAAATACAAGCATTATCTATACCTATACTAATTGCCATTAATTCGGTGGGACCGAGTTATTACAGTGTGGATAATCCGATTTTTTCTAGATTAATTGAGAAAAGAGAAAAAAAATGTAAATCATCCATCGGTCCATCGGAGTTTCAATGGCTTGGATTAATCAAATACAATCAGCCATGGTCACGAAACCTATTCACAAATCACGATTAGCCATGCTCATGAAACCTATTCACAAATCACGATTCAGAAATCACACGTTTCTACTTTCTACCCCTCCTATATTCTCTCTCCTCCAATGACGTCATGCCCTAATTGCCTCCCCGATCTGACACATAAATCACACAAAACGCTATAGGTGAGAGCGATCTATCGGCCTCCACTTTCATCGCCACCATCCTCCATTGGCCCGTCCGTCCTCTCCTCCAGATCATCCTCGATGTTCTCTCCATGTGTCGTTCGCACGCCGCAGCCGACCATCTGGTGCCGCCTTCTGTTCAATCATCCGTATCAGGCTCCTCCGCTGCTCAAGTCGCAACTTATGTTTGTACGTCGCCGCCTGCCAGCTGGTGCTGCCACAATCTCTATCTTGACGACGTCTCAATGGCTGCTCTTATTGGTACACTTCCTATACGTCGCCTCCTGCCAGCTGGTTCAGCCTACATCTCTATCTTGATGATGCCTCCACGGCTCCTCTTATTGGTACACTTCCTAACAACAGGAGCGTGTTTTCATTTGCTTTTGGCAAACACCAACAGTGTGATCTATGAGAGAAGGGCCGGTTTATGTTGACGATGGAGGATGGGGCTTGGACGTGGCTATGAGAGAAGGCATAAAAAGCATTGTGATCAGAAGGATTAGTAACAATAAGGTGGAGGTCGCTGGCCAATGCTAGCGTTCTACTTTTAAGTGTATTAGCTCATAATTTATTGGCTTCCCCTGATTTGATCAAAAGGAATTTTGTCCAGTTTGTAAGGTAATTACTGCAGTTATTTGTTGGATGAATATGTACGTGGATATGTAATTTGTTCGAGAACTGCTACTCTAAGGTACAGATCCTAATTCAATCGTATGGACATAGGTTAATAATTTATAGCGCAACATATATCCCTTTGTTATAGCGTGGAGTGTCTAATCAACGCTTATGACAGGTTGTGTCTTCTCCCCGATCAGCACATCTCTGATGATTCCTGCAAACAAGAAAATCTTCGTCATAGCCATAGATGAACGCCTGAATCAGCATATAGCTGCCTGATGTTACTGGACTAACGCATCAATGGTGGTCTTGGTGCACCGTACATCATGTATGCAGCCCTTTTCTAAGTTCAATTGTTGTCCAATCTATTGCCTTTTGTTCCTGTTTGTTTGCAGTTTCCATAAATTAGATCTGACATGTCCTTTTGATCTAAATGAATTCCGGTTCTCTTTCCTGTATTTATGGTTTGCTGGACAACATATGAACTGATGAGCTACATTTGGATGTTCAAGAGATTCACCAGCGTCCATGAATCAATCACCTTAAAGACACATAATTACCAGTTTTGTATTACACGGTGCTAAGCATATGCTGATGCATTAGACTTCGCGGGTGAGGGGCTAGCTGTATTAAGGTTTTAAATCTCTTATGGCTCTTAATTACCATCGGAAAGCCAATGCTAGCGTTCTATTTTTAAGTGTTTTAGCTCATCATTTATTGGCTTCTCCTTAGATATCCCTGATTTGATCAAAAGGAATTCTGTCCAGTTTGTAAGGTAATTACTGCAGTTATTTGTTTGATGAATATGTACGTAGATATGTAATTTGTTCGAGAACTACTACTCTAAGGTACAGATCCTAATTCAATTGTATGGCCATAGATTAATAATTTATGGTGCAACATATATCCCTTTGTTATAACGTGCAGTGTCTAATCTACGTTTATGACAGGTTGTGTCTTCTCCCCGACCAGCACATCTCTGACGATTCCTACAAACAAGAAAATCTTCATCATAGCCAAAGATGAACGCCTGAATCAGTGTATAGCTGCCTGATGTTACTGGACTAACGCATCAATGGTGGTCTTGGTGCACCGTACATCATGTATGCAGCCCTTTTCTAAGTTCAATTGCTGTCCACTCAATTGCCTTTTTTCCTGTATGTTTGCAGTTTCCATAATGAGATCTCACATGTCCTTTTGATCTAAATGAATTCCGGTTCTCTTTCCTGTATTTAAGGTTTGCTGGACAACATGTGAACTGATGAGCTACCTTTGGATGTTCAACAGATTCACCAGCGTCCATGAATCAATCACCTTAAAGACACATAATTACCAGTTTTGTATTACACGGTGCTAAGCATATGTCGATGCATTAGACTTCGCGGGTGAGGGGCTCGCTGTATTAAGGTTTTAAATCTCTTATGGCTCTTAATTACCATTGGAAACCTTAATTAAGACTACATCGCACACCCAGATTTTTGCACAGCAGAGGCAACCATAAGCTGGCCCACAAGTAATTGCCGATGTAAAATGTTTAATTTATGGTTCAAACAACAATACATTTATTTGCTGCTTCCTAGACTGTCTAACTAATAACTGGACTCATTATATTGTTTAAAAAAACTGGACTCGGAATATTTAGCCCTTTTCTCAGTACAGTGGTTATCCATTACTTCCAATCTCTTATGTTATTTTTCATGTATTTTTAGCTTCTCCATGATGAGATCTCACATGTCATTTTGATCTAAATTTATTCACATTCTCTTTCCAGTATGCATGGTTTGCCTACCTTTGGACGCTGGGCAGATTCACCGGTGTCGGTGAATCCATGACACTAAAGAAACATAATTAGCAGTTTTGCATTACACAGTTCTAAGCATCTAAAGTATCTCCTCCGATCGATGATAGAGTTGTTGCTCTTTCTTCGTACAAATAACAACACCGGCTATAGTTCATGTGATAAGCTAATTAATGATATTGTTCGCGAAGTAATAATTAATGACATAGTCATTTTTGGATAAATCCAATGATTTTTTATTCAATGGATGACCCATTAGAAGTTCCACGCTTATTTTTGTCTTAAATTTTCTTTGTAACATAAACTCTAGCATTCTACACTGATTGTATTGACAAGATATAGATTGGAGTACTGCTGCATGTTGACCATATCATTTTCAATGTTTTCCTAAAGGTATTCTTTTTGTAGCTATATACATGCATGATGCATGCTGGTCAAAGCGCGCGTAGGTTGGATTGCTTTTTAAGTTTCTTTGTAGCAACCTTACAATATAGCGTTTGGAGTTTTCAAAAACAAATTTGTTTCTTTTTTTGATTGAGAAACCAGCAACCGAAATAACTGTTCAAGCTTTTTTTTCTTTATGCATTCAATTGTTATGTGCAGGTAGGGATCAATAAAAAATTAGTCGTTTTTCAAAAAGTTAAATAAATTATTATTTTTGGAAAATTAAACGTAATAACCAATGTAAGATGTAAAAAAATGGGGAGTATATGTCTATTTACATTCCAACTCAAGTAATATGCCATTTGATGAAACAGTTGCTGCAAGTAAACTACAATAGATAACTTTATGCACTCCACTATCATATAGATAAGAATTTTCTTAGTACAGAATAATAAATGACTATGTTAAATGAATTTCAAAAATTACAATCGCAAATATAAAAACGCATCTAACTCATGTATTCACTAAACATAAAGGATGGACTATGCCAATTATTTACATATGAAAAAGTATTACAAAATCTTAAGGACTAGCCCGTGTGAATGCACGGGTTGACGGCTAGTATTACATAACGGCTTTGTTTTATCATACAATGCAGGGATAATATGAATGTATTCATTCAAAAACAATATCCTTAGCACATTGGTCCGCCACAATGCGGGATCCCTCCAGGATACTATCAAAATACAGTTGGGGCTTGTCGTGCTCTTTGCCTTCAGGCGGCCCATCTGTCAGAAGCTTGACGGCGTCCATCTTCGCCCACCAGATCTTGACATGGGCAAAAGCCAGGCGCACGCCCTCGATGCAGACCGACCGCTTACAACGTCCAGCTGAGGACATGCATTCACCAGCCGCTTCACGAGGCTGAAGTAGCTGCTGGGTATAGCTTCGGCAGGCCACAGCCGGATTATCAAATCCTTCATGGCCAGTTCGGCCGTCCTATGCAGCTCGACCAGCTGTTTCAGCTGATCGCTAAAGGGCACTGGATGTTCTGGTGCAAGGTACTGTGACCAGAACAGCTTCTCCGTTGAGCTCCCTTCTTCAGCCCGGAAGAACTCCGCAGCGTCGGACGCACTGCGTGGTAGATCCGCAAACGCCCTTGGAGAACTCCGAATCCGGGTTAGTAAGAAATACTTCTTCTTCACATACTTGCTTTGCATACTAAACGCCTTACCCGCCGCAATCTTCTTGGCCTCCTGGATCTCCTGGAGGGCGCCCTGGGCTTCAACACGGGCCTCTTCTGCGATTTGGCGAGCCTTGGCGAGTTCGGTGTCTCGAGCCGAAACGTCGCCCTCCAAGGTCTCGCATTTTTTAACAGCATCCTGGAGCTCCTGCTGCACCTCGGTAAGCCTGGCCTTGAGCTTCTTACGAGCAGCTTGCTCCTAGACAGCTTTCCCCTCGACTTCGGCCAGGGCCTTTTTTAGGGCCTCGACCTCGGTCGTCGCTCCTACACACGTCATGACATTACGGTCAATAAAATTTTATTCTTTCCGAATATATAGCGAGTGATTACATACCTTGCTGGTCTTCCAGCTGCTTCCTCGCTTGGCCGAGCTCATCCTCGGCCCGCTCCAGTTTCTGCTTCAGTCTGGAGACTTCGGCAGCGTGTGAGGTCGCGGCCAGCAGCGACGCCTGCTCAGTCACAATATCTAGTTAGTTTCGTGCAGGGTATTGATCCTTTGTCCGGCTTTTTTCTTTCCGAACATCGGACAGTGTCTCAGGGGCTACTGTCTATATTGGGACTTTTTCTTTTGCGTCGCTTACCTCAAAGCCGGTCAGCAGATTGCTGCAGGCTTCGGTCAGTCCGCTCTTGATGGACTGAACCTTCTCAATCACCGTACCCATAAGGATACGGTGCTCATCCACAATGGAAGCGCCTCGCAGCGCTTCCAGCAGATTATCCGGTGCCTCTGGTTGGACAGAGGTCACCGGTGGAACAGGCACCCCTCCTCCTTTCGAGGAAGGCTGCCCACTTGACTTCGGAGCCGTGTAGGTCTCCGGAAGGGTATTCGGCTGGGGGCCGAATTGGACATGGCCCCCATCGCCAGTCTCCATGGGGGCTTTCTCCCCCATGTGTCCGGCGGCTGAAGAGTCATCCTCGGGCGCGACCCGGACAGCCTCCTGAACCTCTCCCTGGCCTGGGAAGGTCCTTTGGGACACCACCCCGTCGTCGCCCTTGGCCATGGGAGAGTGAGCGGTCGGCGGTGATTCGCTGGCCATCGCCTTTGAATCCAGCGAACCTCTTGATGAGGATCGCTGGGAGCTGTCGTGGGCCGGACTGTAATAGCACAATTTAATATATTAATACCACGAGGATGTACACATGGACATGCACAAGTTTTTAGTACTTACGATGCAGCCAGGGGCTTGGTCCTGGGGGGCCGCTCCGGACTGCTGTCGACATCCCAGGCGGAGTTATCCGCGAGGGGGCCTTTGCCCCTCTTGGGCGCCTCCGCCTCCAAATTTGTAGAGGCCGCCCACTTCTTCCTTCCCCCCTCAGGGGGGGAGTTGCTTTCCTCCTCCTCATCGTCGTCGTCTTCGGTGGCTGAGGAGTGAGTTTGGTCTTCGAACGACATGTTCGAAGCTCCCTTACGGCGGGGGCCACTTCGGACCCCCTTGGCCTTCTTCTCCGGCGCCTTGTAGGGCGCTGGAACCAGCATCTTCTCCAGGAGCGGGATGACTGGTTCTTCGGGCAGCGGAGGCGGACATCGAATCCGCTCCGCTTTCTCTGTCCATGCCTGAAAAGTTAACAGTAAAGTTTTTTAGATATCTTCCCTGAATAACTAAGAGGAGGATGCACCTTGAGACATAAATGACTTACCGCACTAGCAGGGTGGGCAAGATCGTGCCCGCGGTCCGAGTCTACGGCCGGCGGCGTCTCGGTGCCCTTGAAGAGAAACTTCCAGACATCTTCATGAGTGGTTCCGAAGAGCCTCTCCAAAGTCTGGTGCTTCTCCGAATCAAATTCCCATAAAGGGCACGTTCGGCTCTGGCATGGAAGGATCCGACGAACAAGCATCACCTGGATCACATTGACGAGCTTGATGTTTTTATCCACCATGCTCTTGATGCGCGTTTGCAGCGCTGTTAGTTCATCTGGCGAAGACCAGTCCAGGCCCTTCTTTAGCCAAGAGGTGAGCCGCATTGGAGCTCCGGAGTTGAACTCTGGAGCCGCGGCCCAAGTGGCATCACGAGGCTCTGTGATATAGAACCACTGCTTCTGCCACTCCTTGACGGTCTCCACAACGTACCTTTGGGCCATGACACGTTGGGCATCTTGCTCACCATGGCTCCTCCGCACTCCGAGTGTTGGCCATCCACCACCTTCGGCTTCACGTTGAAGATCTTGAGCCACAGCCCGAAGTGGGGCTGGATGCAGAGGAAAGCCTCGCACACGACGATGAATGCCGAGATGTTGAGGTAGGAGTTCGGGGCTAGATCATGAAGGTCTAGCCCGTAATAGAACATTAGTCCGCGGACGAAAGGGTGGAGTGGAAACCCTAGCCCGCGGACGAAATGAGGGAGGAACACCACCCTCTCATTGGGCTTTGGTGTGGGGACGATCTGTCCCATGGCTGGGAGTCGGTGGACGATCTCCTTGGCCACGTATCCGGCCTCCCGGAGCTCCTTGATGTCCTTCTTCTTGACGGAGGAGGCCATCCACTTGCCTCCAGCTCCGGATCCGGACATGGTTGAACGCTTGCTTGAGGCGGAAAAGTCAAGAACTTGGGCGTTGGAGCTCGAGAATGGAAGGGCGGAGAGAGAAGGCGTGGGTGAAGAAAGGGAATCCTTATCCCCTTATAAAGGCAGTAAATATCAAGCGCCTCCCCACTCGCCTTAAAACTCGCCTATTCCCAAGGGCTGTGCAAACGGCACAGTTGGGTTACCCACGCCCGTATTGATGAGAATCCCGCAATAAGAGGACACGATCTCTGCTTTGACAAGACGTGCCAATGGAAACCGCATCTCGAAATGCGGAACGGCAGACGAAAACGGTTCGAAATAATGACCGGGTGGATGTGATGTCACATTACAAAAAAGTTGTCAGCAGATTGGACTCGTGAAATATTATACTCTCAACGGCTGTGTGTGTGGTATTTATGTTGCAGATCCGGACACATCTCTCGTCCGGAGACTATCTTGGAGTTCGGAAAGGGGAACCCGCCTTACAATGTCGAAGACAATTTGCGCGCCGGACACCTCATCATTGAAGCCTGGTTCAGGGGCTACTGAGGGAGTCCTGGACTAAGGGGTCCTCGGGCGTCCGGCCTGTTAGCCATGGGCCGGACTGATGGGCTATGAAGATATGAAGACCGAAGACTCTCAACATGTCCGGATGGGACTCTCCTTTGCGTGGAAGGCAAGCTTGGCGATCAAACATGAAGATTCTCTGTAACCGACTTTGTGTAACCCTAGATCCCTCCGGTGTCTATACAAACCGGAGGGTTAGGTCTATAGGACTGAATACTCATTACCATAGTCATACAGGCTAGACTTCTAGGGTTTTTCCATTACGATCTCGTGGTAGATCAACTCTTGTAATACTCATATTCATCAAGATCAATCAAGCAGGAAGTAGGGTATTACCTCCATAGAGAGGGCCCGAACCTGGGTAAACATTGTGTCCCCCGTCTCCTGTTACCATCGATCCTAGACGCATAGTTCGGGACCGCCTACCCGAGATCCGCCGGTTTTGACACCGACAAACAGCCTCTAGCTACTACCACGGGGTCCTGTTCATCCAACCCCCACCGGGAACTGTTCATCCAACCCCCAACAACGCTCACTATGCATCAAGAGGCAGCAGGTTCGATTGGCTTCAGTTAGCAGCAGTAGCGAAGGAATCGCTTGATCGGGTCCAGTTAACAGCCAGGGATCGATCGATCGCTCGGGTTCAGTAACGCATAGCCTGCAGTGCAATCGCTCGGGTTCAGTAGGTGAACGCCTCGCTCGGGTTCAGTTAGAGCCCAACGCCTCGCACCCATGCGCGTACGTGTACGAGAGAAACACGCAATCCCTCCGTGCATTGCTCGGCCCGACCACCCACCGTAACCAGGAACTCCCTGATGTTTTCCTCGCCCTAACTTCTACCACGGTTTTTTCCGTCATGGACAGCCCAAAGAATGTCATGCAGCTGCGTCTCCGGGCCACCCATGAAAAGCCCATTTTCTGTCATGATTTTTTGTCATAGAAGTAGGAGCCCACCACATCTATGATGATACCGGGTTTGTCACAATTATCGTCATAGAAGTGTCATAAGCATGACAGGAAAAAAATTGTTCGGCCCAAAATGTCACGGATGTGTCTTTTTTTGTAGTGCATCGAATTATGCATTCGTGGTTGAACCTATATTTGTAATAAACATGGTTCGATATGAAATAAGTGATTGCCTACTTTCAAATTCAAAATCTGTGATTTTGAAATTTAGGGATTAATTAGGGATTACAATGCACACGGTTTGCAAACCAAAACATCTGCGATAGATGTGGAGATCAGACACGTTTCTTGGATCCACTATGTGTGCGATCAATCTCTACTGTACACACGATGAGCCAAGAAAAAACGTGTGCGATTAACAACAGCATCGCACACAGTTCCTTCTTATTAAATGTTTGCGAATGTCACCTTATCACACACGCTTGGCAATTATGGACTGTTTATGATGTTGTGCGCATCGCAAACGTTTGGTCATTGAAGAACGTGTGCAATAGGTCTTCATCCGACGCGGGTACGACGGATGAATCATGTGGGATGTATTCAAGCTTCGCATATAGTTTTATAGGGACAACTGTATGCGCTCTTACATCGAATCGCATATAGTAGAGGAAAAGTAAATGTGTGTGATTGTCTGCTTATCGTACACGTTCTATAATTGTGAACTGTTTGTGATGCGTCGCGCATCGTAAACGTAGAACTATAGAATACCGACTGCGATGGCAATGCGAGCACAAACGAATTGCAAGGATGAAGCGTTTTGGATATTCGAGATATCATAAATAGTTTTATAGGGACAACTGTATGCATCAAGGCTCCCTATCCCCGACGGTTTCTGGGTCATGTGGGAAGGACCCCGCTATCGCAATCACTCACTTGGCGACGGTTCAAAACGCCATTGTGGAAAGGGGTTAAAACCGTTTGCATAGCACCTCGCTGTACCAGTGTACATCAAACAATTTCAGATTCATAATACTCAATCCAACACAAAGAACCTCAAAGAGTGCCCCAAGATTTCTATCAGAGAAACAAAGACGAGAACATGCATCAACCCCTAGGCATAGATTACCCCAATGTCACCTCGGGAATCCTTGAGTTGAGTGCCAAAACACACATCATGTGAATCAATGTGATACCCCATTCTCACCACGGGTGTTCATAGCAAGACATACATTCTCAAATCCATAAAAGTATTCAATCCAATAATAACAAAATCTCAAAGGGAAAACTCAATTCATCACAACAAGATAGAGGGGGAAATACCATATGATCCAACTATATTAACAAAGCTCGCGATACATCAAGATCGTGCCAAAATCAAGAACACGAGAGAGAGAGACAGACAGAGATTAAACACATAGCTACTGATACAAACCCTCAGCCCCGAGGGTGGACTACTCCCTCCTCATCATGGTGGCCGCCGGGATGATGAAGGTGGCCTCCGGTGATGATTTCCCCCTCCGACAGGGTGCCGGAACAGGGTCCAGATAGGTTTTTTGTGGATATAGAGGCTTGCGGCGGTCGAACTTCCGATCTAGGTTAACTTTCAGAGGTTTCTGAATATATAGGATTTATTAGCGTCGGTTTCACGCAAAGATGGGCCTCAGGGGGCCCACCACCCACCAGGGCGCGCCAGGGGGAGCCGGCGTGCCCTGGTGTCTTGTGGGCAGCAGGGGGCCCCCTATGGTGGTTCTTTGCTCCATTATTTCTCTTTTCTTCCAAAAAAATCGTCAAGAAGTTTCGTCCAATTCCGAGAACTTTTATTTTTGCACAAAAAACAACAAAACGGTAATTCTGCTGAAAACAGTATCAGTCCGGGTTAGTACCATTCAAATCATACCAAAACCATATAAAACTATTGTAAACATGGCATGAATACTTCATAAATTATAGATATGTTGGAGACGTGTCAGCTAGCTACCCTAGTGGGGTAAAGAAATTGTTGGATACATTAGCAATTTTCTGATTGATTTAATCCATAATAAATCATGATGAAAACAATATTAAAATCATATTGATAGCTTTCACTAGTGCAGAAATGGGCTTTAGTCCCAGTTCGTGAGGCCCTTTATTGCCAGTTCTGGAACCGACAATAAAGGGTGGGGACTAAACGTCCCCCCCTTTAGTCCCGGTTCAACACGAACCGGTACCAAAGGCCACCACGTGGCACGAGCTCGCGCCGGGGGCTGGGAGACCTTTAGTCCCGGTTGGTAACACCAACTAGGACTAAAAGCACTAGTAGAAAACGGCCCATTTGTCCCGGTTCCAGAGGCCCATTAGCCCCGGTTCTGGAACCGAGACTAAAGCCCAAAACCTTTAGTCCCGGTTCGCTTATGAACCGGGACAGAAGGTGCTCCACGTGGCCGCTGCGGGGAACCCAGGCAGGAGGGCCTTTAGTCCCGGTTGGTAACACCAACCGGGACCAAAAGGCATCCACGCGTCAGCAGCTCTGGAGCTGGGGTTTTTGTTTTTTTTGAAAGGGGGCGGTTTAGGGGGTTTTGGAGGGTTAATTTAGGGGTTTCATATTGTGTTAGCTAGCTAATAGAGAGAAGTGTCCTCTCTTTCTCCGTGCTTGGTCGACGCTAGCTACTATACGTATAGAGAGAACTCGACGTGCTAGCTAGTAAGCAAATGAAGGAACCATTAAGTACACAAGATCGTCATGAACATATACAGAGAGAAGTGATCGACCTCTCTTTCTCCGGGAGATTGGTCGAACAGTAAGTTTTCGTATATATATATGACGCTACTAGCTACATATATACAATATATATTAGATCTCTTACAATCCCTAACATCTCATGTCTATATCAATTTCCACATGGTATTCTCCGGCTTTATTGATGACGTGGTCAAGAAAGAATCCCGCCAATTCCTCTTGAATTGCATGTATGTGATCTTGTGATAGGAGTTCATCCCGCATCTGCCAGATCCAAATTGAAGAAGAGGGTCAATACATGTATATGAATGAAACTCAACACAAATGACGGTAATAAAATAAAATTGTGAATATTTTTGGTTACGCACTTCATATTGTTTTTCAGAGTAGCTGCGCTTATTAGAGGCTGTCGCGTTGTAGATGAACTCACAAACGTAGTATCCACAAAAAGCATTCCCGGATTGCTGCCACAAGCACTTTACAAGAAATAGAGGTCAATCAAACTGATAAGCAAGCATGCTAAATGATATTGATGAAACTAGCTAGAATCAATGGGAGATGCGCGGAACTAGGTAGTAGTACTTACTTTCCGGTGTGTAAATCGCAGCTCGCTCGGCAGTCCCGGAGTCATTGCGGTGAACTCTTTCCAAACCCTGCCAGACAAAGAAAATAATTACTTGATATCAGGAAATGAACAAAGTTGCCTATATGGTGCGATAATGATCGATTGAACTTACTTCTGGAGCATTTGAGTCATGTCCGCATAGTCCTGGGGATCTTTTCGTCTCGAGTCTAAGACGGTTACTACTCCCCGCTCAAGCTTAATCTCTAGGAGAATAAAGTGGAAGCTGTGCACGCATGCATAACTCATCAGTTACATTACTATAACCTCGAGTAATAAGGGAAACCGAATATGCACAAGACAGTAACACTCACTTGAAGTTGTAAGGAAAGAGTATTTTATCTTTGTTTTGATTTTTGAGCAACGATTGTAGCAAGTTGTCCTCGGTTTCTATGACATTGTGACCGTCCATTCATGTATGATATTTGGGTTAATGAACCCAATGTCATAGATTTGTGTTCTTCTGCATTCGGCGATCTTCAATCTGCATAATATAGTGAGGATAATTATATATACACATGCAATGAAAGAGCTGAGCTATATATAGAGACTTAATTACAGAAGTAGTACTTACAGACAGTAGCAAGTCACGAGTGTTTTGTCGAGGGCCTTTTGATTGTATAACTGGAATAACTCGTCAAATTCAACAGAGAACAGACCAGTTC
Organism: Triticum aestivum; assembly: GCF_018294505.1. Classification (NCBI taxonomy): domain Eukaryota; kingdom Viridiplantae; phylum Streptophyta; class Magnoliopsida; order Poales; family Poaceae; genus Triticum; species Triticum aestivum. Next base: position 521,880,250 of record NC_057814.1, on the reverse strand, counting down.
CAATGAGGTCATGCTCCTCTTTAATTCTCATCGTCAAAACATCCTTCCCAGACTCGCTGCAGGTTTTCAAGTACCATTCATGGAATCTTCACATCATCGTTGTTAGAAGAGTACTTCCATCTTTGACGAGAGGCTTCCCGTACTGGTATCTGAATTCATCCACCTCCATTGTTTCAAACACTATATCATCGCTCAGGTAATCTGCAGGATTGGTACCGGGCACCATGCCCGGCAGATTAGCAACGATATCGCTAGACACTTTGAGCGGGGGGCACGATTGGTTCGCCTGTTTGCCGAGCTGGGGATTTTTTCCCACTTCTTCATTGTGCTAACCTTGCATCACTTGAAGTACTTCCCGACCGCCGTGCATCTTCATATGTCCTTTTAATACAGCGTTCATAACTACTGCAGGATGCTGCTAACGCGACACTACGATCCGAGACCCTCCGAGAAACTATGTGCGATGCAATAATCGCAAACGGTGTTGTATGAAAACCGTCAGAAATGTATAAAACGTTTGCGATGACGGATGCATCAAACACGGTTCAGGTTTTAGTTGCGTGTGCGATGAAGGGCATAAGGTTCGGTTCAATTAACTATTTGTGATGAGGAGGAACGAAAGAAACGGGCAGCCAGATGAAGGCGTGTGCGATACAGAGCAAAAGGTCCACTCGATGAACTGTTTGTGATTAGGCAACACAAAAGAAACGGTCAGCCAGATCAAGGTGTGTGCGATATACGGCATGCGGTTCACTCGGATGAACTGTTTGCGTTGAGACAAGAGAACAGAAATGGTTCAGCTTAACATGATATGTGTGATACGCGGCAAACAGGTCTGTAATCAGAAATGTGTGCGAAGACCGATAATAACGCAGACGATTGCTTCTAATAAGATGTATGTGTTGTGAGCAAAAGATTGCTGGTATACAATTGTGAGTGATTGATGAAATCATCACCGACGGGTTTCATTGTTTAGTCCGTGTGCGATGTGATTTTCTTTGTCCGCACAACATCTACGCTCTGTCTACAGGGCATCAACATATATACTTAAAAAGACAGCATTGCATAACCAAATTAAGCATACAATTACACAAGTGACTACACACATAACATTTCCACACACCAAAGAAAGCAATTACATGCATACTAAAGTAGGAGAAACGAGGATCTAATCATCTACTTATTGTTGCGACGACGCTTGCCATTTCTCTGCTTCCGGCTGGATCCCTGGCCGTTTTGAGGAAGGAGGGACTTCCTCACGTCAACGATCCGCCTGTACATGTCATAGCTTGTGTACGCCTCCTTGGTCGCGTACACGCCGTGAGCTTTGTCGAGTTTCTCCATCCAGGCCGAGTGCCAGGCACGCTTGTCGTTGTTGCATGAATCCTTCATGTCTCTGTAGTAGGGGTCGATGATGGCCTCGACGAGGTGAACCAGTGAGTCCTTCTCATGCTCCTTGCTGCCCCTGATCTTGTATTGGCCCTGGATGTCGACAAGATTCTGGCAGGCAATGCCTGAATTCTCGAGTGCCTTTACATCGTTGGTGATGTCCATCATAGGGAACATGTAGTGGGGGATGTTGACAAACCTGGTGAAACACTCGCAAGGCCTTGTGGCCAGGCAGTAGTGGTAGACGAGGACGTGGTGGCGCACGCACATCTGGGCGACGGCGACCTTGGGACGAGACCCGGCACGAGCGCGGGTGTACTCGAGGTCGAACCCGACCACCTTGTACTTCTCCTCGGCAAGCAACAGCTCCATGATGTGGATGGAGTGCTCCGCCCAGACCGGGTCATTGGTGTACACCACCGAGAGGTCCATGAACCTTCTCTGGGTGTCCACCACGGCGCGCATGGTGAACTGCCACTCATCGTCGGCAGCCGCTCGGAGCGCCATTGGAGCCGCGCAGGATACCCTCTAAGAATTTCTCGTGGTGGGTGTGCTTCTTGTTGGGGAACGTAGTAATTTCAAAATTTTCCTACGCACACGCAAGATCATGGTGATGCATAGCAACGAGAGGGGAGAGTGTCGTCTACGTACCCTCATAGACCGTAAGCGTAAGCGTTATGACAACGTGGTTGATGTAGTCGTACGTCTTCACGATCGGCCGATCATCAGTACCGAACGTACGGCACCTCCGCGTTCAGCACACGTTCAGCTCGGTACTCCGAAAAATACCCGAATCACTCAGAACCTTTCCGTTGTCCGAATATAGTCGTCCAATATATCGATCTTTACGTCTCGACCATTTCGAGAATCCTCGTCATGTCCCTGATCTCATCCGGGACTCCGAACTACCTTCGATACATCAAAACACGTAAACTCATAATACAAATCGTCACCGAATGTTAAGCGTGCAGACCCTACGGGTTCGAGAACTATGTAGACATGACCGAGACACGTCTCCGGTCAATAACCAATAGCAGAACCTGGATGATCATATTGGCTCCGACATATTCTACGAAGATTTTTATCGGTCAAACCGCATAACAACATACGTTGTCCCCTTTGTCATCAGTATGTTACTTGCCCGAGATTCGATCGTCGGCATCTCAATACCTAACTCAATCTCATTACCGGCAAGTCTCTTTACTCGTTCCGTAATGCATCATCCCGGAACTAACTCATTAGTCACATTGCTTGCAAGGCTTATAGTGATGTGCATTACCGAGAGGGCCCAGAGATACCTCTCCGACAATATGAGTGACAAATCCTAATCTCGATCTATGCCAACTCAACAAGTACCATCGGAGACACCTGCAGAGCACCTTTATAATCACCCGGTTACGTTGTGACGTTTGGTAGCACACAAAGTGTTCCTCCGGTAATCGGGAGTTGCATAATCTCATAGTTATAGGAACATGTATAAGTCATGAAGAAAGCAATAGCAGTAAACTAAAACGATCAAGTCCTAAGCTAACGGAATGGGTCAAGTCAATCACATCATTCTCCTAATGATGTGATCCCATTTATCAAATGACAACTCATGTCTATGGCTAGGAAACTTAACCATCTTTAATCAACGAGCTAGTCAAGTAGAGGCATAGTAGTGACACTCTGTTTGTGTGTGTATTCACACATGTACTAAGTTTCCGGTTAATACAATTCTAGCATGAATAATAAACATTTATCATGATATAAGGAAATATAAATAAAAACTTTATTATTGCCTCTAGGGTATATACCCTTCAGTCTCCCACTTGCACTAGAGTCAATAATCTAGTTCACATCGCCATGTGATTTAACACCAATAGTTCACATCTTTGTGTGATTAACATCCATAGTTCACATTGCCATGTGACCAACACTCAAAAGGTTTACTAGAGTCAATAATCTAGTTCACATTGCTATGTGATTAACAGCCAAGAGTAATAAGGTATGATTATGTTTTGCCTGTGAGAGAAATTTTTAGTCTACGGGTCTGCAACATTGAGATCCTTATGTATTTTGCAAATTTCTATGTCTACAATACTCTGCACGGAGCTACTCTAGCTAAATGCTCCCACTTTCAATATGTATCCAGATCAAGACTCAGAGTCATCCAGATCGGTGTCAAAGCTTGCATCGACATAACTCTTTACGACGAACTCTTTATCACCTCCATAACCGAGAAATATTTCCTTAGTCCTCTAAGGATAATTTTGACCAATGTCCAGTGATCTACTCCTAGATCACTATTGTACTCCCTTGACAAACACAGGGCAGGGTATACAATAGGTCTGGTACATAGCATGGCATACTTTATAGAACCTATGGCTGAGGCATAGGGAATGACTTTCATTCTCTTTCTATTTTCTGCACGTGGTCGGGTTTTGAGTCATTACTCAGTTTCACACCTTGCAATACAGACAAGAACTCCTTCTTTGACTGTTCCATTTTGAACTACTTCAAAATCTTGTCAAGGTATGTTCTCATTGAAAAAACTTATCAAGTGTTTTGATCTATCTCCATAGATCTTGATGCTCAATATGTAAGTAGCTTCATCGAGCTCTTTCTTTGAAAAACTCCGTTCAAACACTCCTTTATGCTTTCCAGAAAATTCTACATCATTTCCGATCAACAATATGTCACTCACATATACTTATCAGAAAGGCTGTAGTGCTCCCACTCACTTTCTTGTAAATACAGGCTTTACCGCAAGTCTGTATAAAACTATATGCTTTGATCAACTCATCAAAGCGTATATTCCAACTCCGAGATGCTTGCACCAGTCCATAGATGGATCGTTGGAGCTTGCACATTTTGTTAGCGCCTTTAGGATCGACAAAACCTTCTGGTTGCATCATATACAACTCTTCTTTAAGAAATCCATTAAGGAATGTAGTTTTGACATCTATTTGCCAGATTTCATAAAATGTGGCAATTTGCTAACATGATTCGGACAGACTTAAGCATCGCTACGAATGAGAAAATCTCATCGTAGTCAACACCTTGAACTTTGTCAAAACCATTTTCGACAAGTCTAGCTTTGTAGATATTAACACTACTATCAGCGTCCGTCTTCCTCTTGAAGATCCATTTATTTTCTATGGCTTGCCGATCATCGGGCAAGTCAACCAAAGTCCACACTTTGTTCTCATACATGGATCCCATCTCAGATTTCATGGCCTCAAGCCATTTCGGGGAATCTAGGCTCATCATCGCTTCCTCATAGTTCGTAGGTTCGTCATAGTCAAGTAACATGACCTCCAGAACATGATTACCGTACCACTCTGGTGCGGATCTCACTCTGGTTGACCTACGAGGTTCGGTAGTAACTTGATCTGAAGTTACATGATCATCATCATAGCTTCCTCACTAATTGGTGTAGGAGTCACAGGAACAGATTTCTGTGATGAACTACTTTCCAATAAGGGAGTAGGTACAGTTACCTCATCAAGTTCTACTTTCCTCCCACTCACTTCTTTCGAGAGAAACTCCTTCTCTAGAAAGGATCCATTCTAAGCAACGAATGTCTTGCCTTCGGATCTGTGATAGAAGGTGTACCCAACTATCTCCTTTGGGTATCCTATGAAGACATATTTCTCCGATTTTGGGTTTGAGCTTATCAGGATGAAACTTTTTCACATAAGCATCGCAACCCTAAACTTTAAGAAATGACAACTTTGGTTTCTTGCCAAACCACAGTTCATATTGTGTCGTCTCAACGGATTTAGATGATGCCCTATTTAACGTGAATGCAGCTGTCTCTAATGCATAGCCCCAAAACGATAGTGGTAAATCGGTAAGAGACATCATAGATTGCACCATATCTTATAAAGTACGGTTACGATGTTCGAATACACCATTACGTTGTGGTGTTCTAGGTGGCGTGAGTTGCGAAACTATTCCGCATTGTTTCAAATGAAGACCCAACTCGTAACTCAAATATTCTCCTCATTAGATCGTAGAAACTTTATTTTCTTGTTATGATGATTTTCCACTTTACTCCGAAATTATATGAACTTTTCAAATGTTTCAGACTTATGCTTCATCAAGTAGATATACCCATATCTGCTCAAATCATATGTGAAGGTCAGAAAATAACGATACCTGCCGCGAGCCTCAACACTCATCGGATCGCATACATCAGTATGTATTATTTCCAATAAGTCGGTTGCTCGCTCCATTGTTCCGGAGAACAGAGTCTTAGTCATCTTGCCCATAAGGCATGGTTCGCAAGAGTCAAGTGATTCCAAAATTCCATCAGCATGGAGTTGCTTCATGCGCTTTACACCAATATGACCTAAACGGTAGTGCCACAAATAAGTTGCACTACCATTATTAACTTTGCTTCTTTTGGCTTCAATATTATGAATATGTGTATCACTGCGATCGAGATTCAATAAACCATTCACCTTGGGTGTACGACCATTGAAGGTTTTATTCATGTAAACAGAACAACAATTATTCTTTGACTTTAAATGAATAACTGTATTGCAATAAACATGATCAAATCATATTCATGCTTAACGCAAACACCAAATAACATTTTATTTAGGTTCAACACTAATCCCAAAAGTATAGGGAGTGTGCGATGATGATCATATCAATCTTGGAACCACTTCCAACACACATTGTCACTTCACCCTTAACTAGTCTCTGTTCATTCTACAACTCCCAATTCGAGTTACTAATCTTAGCAACTGAACTAGTATCAAATACTGAGGGGTTGCTATAAACACTAGTAAAGTACACATCAATAACATGTATATCAAATATACCTTTGTTCACTTTGCCATCCTTCTTATCCGCCAAATACTTGAGGCAGTTCTGCTTCCAGTGACCAGTCCCTTTGCAGTAGAAGCACTTAGTCTCAGGCTTAGGTCCAGACTTGGGTTTCTTTACTTGAACAGCAACTTGGTTGCCATTCTTCTTGAAGTTCCCCTTCTTCCCTTTGCCCTTTTCTTGAAACTAGTGGTCTTGCCAACCATCAACACTTGATGCTTTTCTTGATTTCTACCTTCGCCGATTTCAGCATCACGAAGAGCTTGGGAATTGTTTCCGTTATCCCTTGCATATTATAGTTCATCACGAAGTTCTATTAACTTGGTGATAGTGACTAGAGAAGTCTGTCAATCACTATCTTATCTGGAAGATTAACTCCCACTTGATTCAAGTGATTGTAGTACTCAGACATTCTGAGCACATGCTCACTAGCTGAGCAATTCTCCTCCATCTTGTAGGCAAAGTGCTTGTCAAAGGTCTCATACCTTTCGACATGGGCATGAGTCTGAAATACCAATTTCAACTCTTGGAACATCTCATATGCTCCATGGCATTCAAAACGTCTTTGAAGCCCCGATTCTAAGCCGTAAACCATAGTGCACTAAACTATCAAGTAGTCATCATATCGAGCTTGCCAAACGTTCATAACGTCTGCATCTGCTCCTGCAATTGGTCTGTCACCTAGTGGTGCATCAAGGACATAATTCTTCTGTGCAGCAATGAGGATAATCCTCAGATCACGGATCCAATCCGCATCATTGCTACAAACATCTTCCAACTTAGTTTTCTCTAGGAACATATCAAAAATAAAACAGGGGAGCTAAACGCGAGCTATTGATCTACAACATAGATATGCTAATACTACCAGGACTAAGTTCATGATAATTTAAAGTTCAATTAATCATATTACTTAAGAACTCCCACTTAGATAGACATCCCTCTAATCATCTAAGTTATCACGTGATCCATATCAACAAAACCATAACCGATCATCACGTGAAATGGAGTAGTTTTCAATGGTGAACATCACTATGTTGATCATATCTACTATATGATTCACGCTCGACCTTTCGGTCTCAGTGTTCCGAGGCCATATCTGCATATGCTAGGCTCGTCAAGTTTAACCTGAGTATTTCTGCGTGTCCAAAACTGTCTTGCACCCGTTGTATGTGAACGTAGAGCTTATCACACTTGATCATCACGTGGTGTCTCGGCACGACGAACTTTGGCAACGATGCATACTCAGGGAGAACACTTGTACCTTGAAATTTAGCGAGAGATCATCTTATAATGCTACCGTCAATCAAAGCAGAATAAGATGCATAAAGGATAAACATCACATGCAATCAATATAAGTGATATGATATGGCCATCATCATCTTGTGCCTTTGATCTCCATCTCCAAAGCACTGTCATGATCACCATCGTCACCGGCGCGACATCTTGATCTCCATCGTAGCATCGTTGTCGTCTCGCCAACTATTGCTTCTACGACTATGGCTACCGCTTAGTGATAAACTAAAGCAATTACAGGGCGATTGCATTGCATACAATAAAGCGACAACCATATGGCTCCTGCCAGTTGCCGATAACTGTTACAAAACATGATCATCTCATACGATAAAATATAGCATCATGTCTTAACCATATCACATCACAACATGCCCTTCAAAAACAAGTTAGACGTCCTCTACTTTGTTGTTGCAATTTTTACGTGGCTGCTACAGGCTGAGCAAGAACCGTTCTTACCTACGCATCAAAACCACAATGATATTTCGTCAAGTTAGTGCTGTTTTAACCTTCTCAAGGACCGGGCATAGTCACACTCGGTTCAACTAAAGTTGGAGAAACTAACACCCGCCTTCCACCTGTGTGCAAAGCACGTCGGTAGAACCAGTCTCGCGTAAGCGTACGCGTAATGTTGGTCTGGGCTGCTTCATCCAACAATACCGCCAAACCAAAGTATGACATGCTGGTAAGCAGTATGACTTGTATCGCCCACAACTCACTTGTGTTCTACTCGTGCATATAACATCTACGCATAAAACTGGCCCGGATACCACTGTTGTGGAACGTATTAATTTCAAAATTTTCCTACGCACACGCAAGATCATGGTGATGCATAGCAACGAGAGGGGAGAGTGTCGTCTACGTTCCCTCATAGACCGTAAGCGGAAGCGTTATGACAACGCGGTTGATGTAGTCGTACGTCTTCACGATCGACCGATCCTCAGTACCGAACGTACGGCACCTCCGCGTTCAGCACACGTTCAGCTCGGTGACGTCCCGCGAACTCACGATCCAGTAGAGCTTCGGGGAAGAGCTTCGTCAGCACAACGACGTGATGACGGTGTTGATGAAGTTACCGACGCAAGGCTTCGCCTAAGCACTGCTACGATATGACCGAGGTGGATTATGGTGGAGGGGGCACCGCACACGGCTAAGAGATCAATGATTAATTGTTGTCTCTCCAAGGGGTGCCCCCCTTCCCGTATATAAAGGATGAAGGGAGGAGGAGGTCGGCCCTCATAGGGCGCGCCCATGTGTGAAGTCCTACTAGGACTCCCTAGTCCTAGTAGGATTCCACCTCCCACATGGAATAGGAAAAAGGGAAGGGAGAAGGAGAAGGAAGGAAGGGGCGCCACTCCTCCCTAGTCCAATTTGGACCAGTCCATGGGGAGGGGTGCGGCCACCCTTTGAGGCCTTTCTCTCCTTTCCCGTATGGCCCATTAAGGCCCAATACGAATTCCCTAACTCTCCGGTACTCCGAAAAATACCCGAATCACTCAGAACCTTTCCGATGTCCGAATATAGTCGTCCAATATATTGATCTTTACGTCTTTACCATTTTGAGACTCCTCGTCATGTCCCCGATCTCATCCGGGACTCCAAACTACATTCGGTACATCAAAACACATAAACTCATAATACAAATCGTCACCGAGCGTTAAGCGTGCGGACCCTACGGGTTCGAGAACTATGTAGACATGACCGAGACACGTCTCCGGTCAATAACCAATAGCAACCTGGATGCTCATATTGGCTCCTACATATTCTACGAAGATTTTTATCGGTCAAACCGCATAACACATACGTTGTTCCCTTTGTCATCAGTATGTTACTTGCCCGAGATTCGATCGTCTGTATCTCCATACCTAGCTCAATCTCGTTACCGGCAAGTCTCTTTACTCGTTCTGTAATGCATTATCCCGCAACTAACTCATTAGTCACATTGCTTGCAAGGCTTATAGTGATGTGCATTACCGAGAGGGCCCAGAGATGCCTCTCCGACAATCGGTGTGACAAATCCTAATCTCGATCTATGCCAACTCAACAAGTACCATCGGAGACACCTGTAGAGCACCTTTATAACCACCCGGTTACGTTGTGACGTTTGGTAGCACACAAAGTGTTCCTCCGGTAATAGGGAGTTGCATAATCTCATAGTTATAGGAACATGTATAAGTCATGAAGAAAGCAATAGCAGTAAACTAAAATGATCAAGTGCTAAGCTAACGGAATGGGTCAAGTCAATCACATCAATCTCCTAATGATGTGATCCCGTTTATCAAATGGCAACTCATGTCTATGGCTAGGAAACTTAACCATCTTTGATCAACGAGCTAGTCAAGTAGAGGCATACTAGTGACACTCTGTTTGTCTATGTATTCACACATGTACTAAGTTTCCGGTTAATACAATTCTAGCATGAATAATAAACATTTATCACGATATAAGGAAACATAAATAACAACTTTATTATTGCCTCTAGGGCATATTTCCTTCACTTCTTGCAATGGTGGGGCACGATCAAAAGGTTGAAGAGACACAAGGGTAGGTTAAATAGCCGATGTAATAAATGGGGGCCGGCCGGCCTGTAATCTTCACGTCTTGTCACGGCATTCATAGCGGAGGATTCCAGAATCCAGTGCACGCTTGACAACACCGCACCCCAGGCGTGGGCTCGAAGAGGCGCCAAATGTATCGTCGGTGAGCCTGTTCCCGCGCTACCGTGCTGTTTACCATGCAAGCTTCCCACCTGGCTAGTTTGGCCACGCGTCGGCTAGAAGAGGGAAAAATCGTGGGCGTTTATTGGCAAAAAGCTTTGTAAAAACAAAGTGTGTGGAATGACTTGGGTCATAGGTTTACCCTTGGGTGATGAGGTCAAAGTTACACAGAAGGGTGATGATGGACACTCGAGTGCGATAATTAATTCTGCGCTCTACAGTGCAGATGGTGGAAGAAGCCAGCTGTGTGCAATAATGTCAAAGATCGCAGTCAAGTTAGCTATACAGATCATGTGCTGTGAGATCGACAAGGTAAACTGATTCGAGAATGGTTAATAAAATCTAAGACCATTGCATATTAAGGTCAAAATAGTGCTAGCAATATACGAGTCTCATACGATCCCATTTCAACGATTGAACCACAAAAGCTCGAAATGTTACAAGGTTCAAATTCCAGAGTTATATGGCTCAAATTCGAAGATTACAAGGTTCAAACTGATATTAGAAATGAAATTTAGCTCATCAGCTGCAAACGCTCGCGCTGATGCACTGAACATGGATACCAGAGAGGTTCAAACTAATATCACCGCTTCTAAGTCTGGCTTCGAAACCTCACAATTTTTGCAAAGTGGTCAGCCATTGAGAAGTCATGTATGGGGTTGACCCGATGACTTCCGATTACTCTGTCATCTGAAGTTCCAAAATGAAATTCAGCATTTTTGGAGCCTACTCCATTCTGCCGCAGGCGCCAGTGCTGATCAACAGACCATTCATTTTTGCAAAATAAATGTAGGGCAAACCTCATTTCCTTGAGCACCCTTGCTCTGAGAACAAAGAACCTAGCGAATATAATCTCCGGTAAGGTCCCTCGGTAGGAGTTCAAAGTAATTTCTGAGAGATGCAGATCTAGGCATTCGACGTGATTGTTATACCGTATCACATTATCCACCACTGGGCCTAATCTTATCTGCAAAAGAAGAAAACGTGTTAGTGCCTACATGCACTTTTGAACATTACTACAGGCCTAGCTATTTGGTTTGCAGGATTTGTAAAATGCACTAACATGCCATCTTTGATCTAACATGATTAACATGGGCATTTGATTACATTCTGGAAAAATCTAGCCTTCTTCACAAGAGGTTGGAGTGGATGAAAAGTTCCCCAAGAAAACTAGTACAGATGAATCCAAAGGAGAAATTCTTATTGAATGTAACCATATGGATCAAGCAACCAATATGGGGGGCATGTATGTACTGAAATCCTCCAAAAGAACCTTCAGAAATCATAGTACATTGTCATTGTAAACTTGGAAAAAGGTGTCACAAATTGAACTCCCTTATGGTTAACATTTAACAGGAATGGAACATCACCTCGATATATAGCTTCTCAAGGCACAGAAAGCATCTTAGGAAACTGACAACTTGCTCCAGGTCGGGCCCGATAGATTCTAGTGCCAAGACCTTCACTTTGCGCAGTTTCGCGGTCAAGCTTGTTGGAATCATTTTCTGAATGACAGACGAACAAACATTTAGTCCCGGTTGGAGCCACCAACCGGTACTAAAGGTCTATTTTGGCCAGGCCAAGCGGCGGGAAGTGCATGCCTTTAGTCCCGGTTGGTGGCTCCAACCGGGACTAAAGACCCCCCCCCCTTTAGTCGCGGTTGGAGCCACCAACCTGGACTAAAGGTGGTGCGCTGCCACCCGCGGTGCACAAAGTTTAGTCCCACCTTGCCGAGCGAAGGGCAACCGCACTGGTTTATAAACCCAGCTGCGGCTGCTCCTTGGAGCTCCTCTTCAAAGTAGGCTTCTGTGCCTAAAAATGTTGCGCTACCCTGTGGGCCTACTGGGCCTTCCAGGCCTGCATACTGGCCCAACTACAGGTTGGGTTTCTAGTCATATGCAGGCCGTTGTGGCCGAGTAGGCGAACTTTTTTCATTTTTTTTGTTTTCTGCGTTATTTATTTTCTTTTATTTCTGAGTTGTTTTTACTTTATTTAGAGTTTCTTTGTGAACATTTTTGTTTTAGGTATAAAAAATTATAAACTTTCTATTAGTGCCAGTAGTTTTCAAATTTGAATAGTTTAAATTTGAATAGTTTAAATTTGAATTATTTGAAATTTGTGTGCATCACTAGTTTGTAAATAACTTTACTTTAAAACTAGATTTTTCAGTGATTCATTTTTCTTATGTTTAATATTAGTGTGTTTTCTCGTTATATTTAATTTGGTAATACTTAGGTTATTTAAAAAAATGAAATGCCTTTGTAACAGATGAGTTTTCGTTCGAAACCCTGATACTTGAAAGAGATCCATTTTGTACACGAAGTGCATCCAATTTTTGCCATAACCCTCTCAACTTTTTAGCACATGATATGTCGGTGAAATGATGATACCATGCCAACTTTCAACCTTTTTAGAGTTCATTTATAGTGCTTTTCAATTTCAAGGCCATTTAGCTCAAAAAAACAGTAAATGCATGAAAAATAGCAAATGAAGTCAGAAAGGGTTGGAAATTGATGACGTGGCTTTGAATGGTGCATACTGAACACACAAAGAGTCTGGAGTTGAAATAAGTTAAAAAAATGAAATGCCTTTGTAACAGATGAGTTTTCGTCCGAAACCGTGATACTTCGAAAGATATTGTCCATTTTGTACACGAAGTGCATCCAGTTTTTGCCGTAACCCTCTCAACTTTTTAGCACAGGCTATGTGGGTGAAATGATGATACCATGCCAACTTTCAACCTTTTCAGAGTTCATTTGTAGTGCTTTTCAATTTCAGGGTCATTTAGCTCAAAAAATCAGTAAATGCACGAAAAATAGCAAATGAAGTCAGAAAGGGTTGGAAATTCATGACGTGTATTTGAATGGTGCATACTGAATGCACAAAAAGTCTGGAGTTGAAATAAGTTAAATAATTAAATGCCTTTGTAATAGATGAGTTTTCGTCCGAAACCCTGATACTTCAAAAGAGATTATCCATTTTGTACATGAAGTGCATCCAGTTTTTGCCGTAATGCTCTCAACTTTTTAGCACATGCTATGTGGGTGAAATGATGATACCATGCCAACTTTCAACCTCTTCAGAGTTCATTTGTAGTGCTTTTCAATTACAGGGTCATTTAGCTCAAAAAAATCAGTAAATGCATGACAAATAGCAAAGAAGTCAGAAAGGGTTGGAAATTGATGACGTGGCTTTGAATGGTGCATACTAAACGCACAAAAAGTCTGGAGTTGAAATAAGTTAAAAAATGAAATGCCTTTGTAGGGAATCTTTTTATAGTGCTTTTCAATTTCATGATCATTTAGCTCAAAAAATCAGTAAATGAGGTGAAAAATAGAAAATGAAGTCAAAAAGGGTTGGAAATTGATGACATTTGTCCGAAGCACAAAAGTACATGTTTCAAATGCAAAAACACATAAGCACCCTAACTATTACAAAGATTCCCTACAGTTTGTCCAAAGTGGGACTTTTGAGATATATAAGTCCGGAAACTCACTAGAGAAGAAAGTGATGACAGTGAAGCCGGTCACATCCGAGAGTGGGATCTTTGGGTGTGAAACTTTTTCTTCGCGTGTGTCCCTTTGCGCCGTAACCATGGACAATCTTCATCATTTAATTGGATGCTCGGGTCAATATTCACTATGAAGGGAGCAATTTCATGAAACTTTTAATAATCTTCTGACATGTCTGTCTTGTCATCCAGTCCCACGATGTTTCTTTTCCCTGAAAGAACTATGTGGCGCTTTGGCTCATCGTATGATGTATTCGCTTCCTTATCTTTTCTTTTTCTCGGCTTGGTAGACATGTCCTTCACATAGAAAACATGTGCCACATCATTGGCTAGGACGAATGGTTCGTCTGCGTACGCAAGATTGTTGAGATCCACTATTGTCATTCCATACTACGGGTCTTCCGTTACCCTGCCTCGTGTCATATTGACCCATTTGCACCGAAGCAAAGGGACCTTCAAACCACATCCATCGTCAAGTTCCCAAATCTCCTCTATGTAATATGTGTCCTTTCCCCTCTTGGTTGCTGCATCAAAGCGGACACCACTATTTTGGTTGGTGCTCTTCTTATCTTGGGCGATCGTGTAAAATGTATTCCCATTTATCTCGTACCCTTTGAAAGTCATTATATTCGAAGATGGTAACTGGGACAGCAAGTACAGGTCGTCATGCATGGCACGTGTCTGCAACCAACCGGCGAAAGTCCCCGTTTGTTCATGTGTAATCCAGTCGTCAAACTACTCCGGGTGTTTGGAGCATAGAATATTCTTGTGTTCCTCCATATACGGAGCTAACAACGCGGAATTTTGTAGAACTGTTTAGTGTGCTTGAGTGAGAGAATGCCCGTAAATACATATTATTTGTTTCGATCCTAGCGTGCCATTTCCACCCAGTCTGCCCTTATGCCGCGATTCAGGTACACCAATCGGCTTAAGGTCAGGAATAAAGTCAATACAAAACTCAATGACCTCCTCATTTTCATGGCCCTTGGAGATGCTTCCTTCTGGCCTAGCACGGTTATGAACATATTTCTTTAAGACTCCCATGAACCTCTCAAAGGGGAACATATTGTGTAGAAATACAGGACCCAGAACGTTAATCTCTTCGCATAGGTGAACTAGGACGTGCGTCATGATGTTGACGAAGGATGGTGGGAACACCAAATCGAAACTGACAAGATATTGCACCAAATCATTCTCTAACCTTGGTATGATTTCTGGATCGATTGCCTTCTGAGAGATTGCATTGAGGAATGCACATAGCTTCACAATGGCTAATCAAACGTTTTCCAGTAGAAGCCCCCTTAATGCAACCGGAAGCAGTTGGGTCGTAATCACGTGGCAGTCATGAGACTTTAGGTTCTGGAACTTTTTCTCTGCCATATTTATTATTCCCTTTATATTCGATGAGAAGCCAGACGGGACCTTCATACTGAGCAGGCATTCAGAGAAGATTTCCTTCTCTTCTTTGGTAAGAGCGTAGCTGGCATGACCCTGATGTATGTCGTCTTTTCCGTGCATATGTTGTTTGTCCTCCCGTGCCTCCGGTGTACCTTTTGTCTTCCCATACACGCCCAAGAAGCCAAGCAGGGTCACGCAAAGATTCTTCGTCATGTGCATCACGTCGATTGCAGAGCGGACCTCTAGGTCTTTCCAATAGGGTAGGTCCCAAAATATAGATTTCTTCTTCCACATAGGTGCGCGTCCGCCAGCGTCATTCGGAACAGATTGTCCGTCAGGACCCTTTCCAAAGATTACCTTAAAATCCTTGACCATATCATGTACATCATCACCGGTACGGTGGCGAGGCTTCGTCCGGTGATCTGCCTCACCTTTGAAATGCTTGCCTTTCTTTCTTACGGGATGCCTGCTCGGAAGAAATCGACGATGTACCAGGTACACATTCTTCCTACAATTATCCAAATATATACTGTCGGTATCATCCAAACAGTGTGTGCATGCACGGTATCCCTTGTTTGTCTGTCATGAAAGGTTACTGAGAGCAGGCCAACCATTGATGGTCACAAACAACAACGCATGTAGGTCAAATTCCTCATGTTTGTGATCATCCCACGCACGTACACCTTTTCTATTCCATAGTTGTAAGAGTTCTTCACCTAATGGCCTTAGGTACACATCAATGTCATTGTCGGGTTGCTTAAGGCCTTGGATGAGCACTGGCATCATAATGAACTTACGCTTCATGCACAACCAAGGAGGAAGTTTATACATACATAGAGTCACAGGCCAGGTGCTATGATTGTTGCTCTGCTCCCCAAAAGGATTAATGCCATCTGCGCTTAGATCAAACCATACGTTCCTTGCGTCACCTGCAAAGTCCCCCCACTTCCTCTTGATTTTCTCCACTGCGACCCATCAGCGGGTACTCTCAACTTCCCGTCTTTCTTACGGTCTTCTCTGTGCCATCGCATCAACTTGGCATGATCTTTGTTTTGAAACAAACGTTTCAACCATGGTATTATAGGAGCATACCACATCACCTTGGTAGGAATCTTCTTCCTGGGGCGCTCACCCTCGACATCACCAGGGTCATCGCGGCTGATCTTATAGCGCAATGCACCACATACCGGGCACGCGTTCAAATCATCGCACTCACAGCGGTAGAGGATGCAGTCATTAGGGCATGCATGTATCTTCTGCACCTCTAATCCTAGAGGGCAAACAGCCTTGTTTGCTTCGTACGTACTCTCGGGCAATTCATTGTCCTTTGGAAGCATCTACTTTAACATTATCAGCAAGTTTCCAAATCCCTTGTCAGATACACCATTATCTGCCTTCCATTGCAGCAATTCCAGCGTGGTGCCTAGCTTTTTCTCGTCAGCTTCGCAATTTGGGTACAACAATTTCTTGTGATCCTCTAATATGCGCTGCAACTTCAGCCTCTCCTTCTCACTTGCGCAGTTTCTCTTTGCATCGGCAATGGCCCGACCTAGATCATCAGCGGGCTCATCTGATGTCTCTTCTTCAGCTTCTTCCCGTATTGCCGGTTCAGCTTCTTCCCGCATTGCCGGCTCAGCTTCTTCCCCCATTGTTGTACCATCGTATTCAGGGAACCCATGGCCAGGATAGTTGTCGTCGTCCTCTTCTTCTTCATTCTCTTCCATCATAACCCCTCTTTCTCCGTGCTTGGTCCAAACATTATAGTGGGGCATGAAACCGAACTCAAACAGGTGCTAGTGAATGGTTCTTGACTTAGAGTAATTCCGATCTTTCTTACAGACAGCACATGGACAACACATAAAACCATCTGCCCGCTTGTTTGCCTCAGCCGCAAGCAGAAAAGTTTGCACACCATTAACGAACTGGGGAGAGCATCGGTCATCGTACATCCATTGCCGGCTCATCTTCATTACACAGCACCGAAAAGACCAAATTAATACAAGTTCATACATAAAGTTCATACACACTTATTCTCATAAAACAACATGCAAAAACTCTCTAGCTAAAGCATTTAAATGCAACAACAAATGCGATCAAGATCGCAACTAAGGTAACAATTGATTCAACAGCATAATGATACCAAGCCTCACTATCAATGGCATATTTTCTAATATTTCTAATCTTCAAGCGTATTTTCTCCATCTTGATCTTATGATCATCGACGACATCGGTAACATGCAACTCCAATTCCATCTTCTCCTCCTCAATTCTTTTCGATTTTTCTTTCAAATACTCGTTTTCATTTTCAACTAAATTTAACCTCACGACAATAGGGTCGGTTGGAATTTCCGGTTCACATACCTCCTAGATAAAAATATCTATGTCAACTTGATGGGCATAATTTTTCATAAACACGAAATGCAATAAATAGTTATAAAAGAGAATATACCACATCCAAATCATAAACCGGACGAGGGCCGACTGGGACGGATATCAAAACCATGGCACTATGTATAACAAACAACGTACATGTAAAATAATTATACAAGTAACTATATATCTAAATCACACAAACATGATTTTTATATATTAAAATGGTAAGAACAAGAGGCTCACCACAAGGTGGCGCCGGCGATGGGACGGTGCGGGCGATCGACTGTGGTTAGGACGGAGACGGGAAGGCACTAAGTAAACCACACCTACATATGCAAACTAAGAGTTATTTTGACCTCAAATTGCATTTAACTCAAATACTACTACATATAATTCCTCCCAAACTAAAACCACAAATCACTATACTTATAGAGCATTGCATGAGCTAATCTAGCAATGAGAGATGAAAGGATAAAGTTGCTAACCTTTGTGATCAATTGGATGGATGGGGTGCCTTCAAATCTTGACAAATTTTGGCAAAAATGGAGGATGAGCTCGAGAGGAAGAGGAAGAAAACAAAGGAGGGGAAAGGGGAAGGACAGAGAGCTCGGGCTTGACGAAGGGTTTATATAGAGGTATCTTTAGTCCCGGTTGGTTATACGAACCGAGACTAAAGGTGCATCTCTAGTCCCGGTTCATGCCACGAACCGGGACTAATGGTGTTGGTGGGGCCGCAGCCTGACACTGGCCTGCCACCACCTCTTTAGTCCCGGTTTGTGGCATGAATCGGTACTAAAGATTCGCCACGAACCGGGACTAATGAGCGCCGCTCGCCTAGCCATTGGAACCAACACTAATGGTCACATTAGTACGGTTTCAATTACAAACCGGGACTAATGAGCTGAACATTAGGCCCTTTTTCTACTAGTGTTTACAGGTGAGTACGTACTACGCATGCATCCATGCAAACAATTAGTACAGCTAATGACGTCTCCAAACGTCGGCCCTCAAGACGGACATAGTATTATCCGTCAACGCATCCACTGACAGTGATACGGAAGCCGGTCATCCAACGCTCGCTGTAAACGCCCGTAACACAAACAAATTTGGATGTAATCCATGCAAAAACGATGAAATTCAAAAGGAAATAAGTTTTATATATTCTAAATAAACTGGATGATATTCCATACGTTCAACAAATAAAACCTAAAAAAACATATGCATGGTCGGGCTGGCCATTGGCACCTCCATCGTCGTCCATGCCTTCACCATTATCATCATCGGAGTGGTCTTTCTAGTGTCGGAAAGGCGAGAAAGCACTGTCGGCCGCCGCCTACTTTGCTTCCTCCCGTGATGTGTGGAGGGTCGCCTCGGAAAATACCAACCCTTGCCGGGGAGCCCTAGGCTCCCTTTCCCCTACTGGCAACGGCATCGGCGTCGCTGAGTGACCATCTAGGCGATCTTGCTGTGGTCCCCGTCGAGGCCCCGGTGTCGCCACGCGAACGTCTTCGCGGTGCTTAGCGGTCGGTGGTAGGCCCAGACCTTCGCGGGGTTGAGATCCGCACTGGCCCCGGACGGCGCCTCGTAGGACTTCGCGAAGGCCAAGCGGCGTGCCGTGTTGCAGCGCTCCCGCCGCGCCACCTCCCTGACCGCCCTCTCCCCGGTCGCCATGATGCTCCGCGACGAAGAGGAGACACTATCGCCGCAGCCACCAAGGTAGTGGAGGAGGTGCCTGCGCGCCTTAGCGGTCACATGGGGCACCTCCTCCTTCATGGCTTTGCCACGCCAGGCGATGCGCGGCGGTGACGCTGGCTGGTCGATGTAGCTGTACCTACTGTGCGGTGGCGATGCAGCTCCTCCTTCACGCAGTGTTCGATTTGGATGCCGCTGTTGCGTGGGGGGGGGGGCAGGATGCTCCTGCTTCACGCGCTACCACGACCTGCAGGTGTGGAGAACCACAACTTCGACACCATCAAGGATGGTGAACGGAGACAAAGAGGAGCGGATCGGGGCAGGGCGGAGAGGAGAGGATGTGAGGTGTGTGGTGGATAGAGCCAGAGCCGTGCTTAAATAGATGCGGCCTGGTTAACAGGGAGGGAGCCGGCTTCAATGCGGCACACCCATAGGAGTAGGCTTCTCGGTTGTCGTGTTGGCATTGAGACGGTGCCTCCCACTCGTTCGGCCACGTCACTCAAACCGGCATCAATGTCATGGAGTCTCTTCTGCTTTGGAGCGGCGCTGATCGGCATGAATGCACAGCAACCGCTTTGTGTGGAGAGAGTTTTTCAGGCGAAGAGGTTTATGGGTGGGACCAGGGTTTCGGACCCGTACATGGCCGCGGTCCGGACGTCCACAAGGCTCCCCCTGGTTTGCATCCGGTGCGGGATATCGAACAATCAAACGCGTCTGCGGACCAATGGGATACCGTGTTTGATGGCAAACTACGTTCGGACACATCGGTAATGACGTTTGCGGGCATTTTGGGGTCCATGTTGGAGATGCCCAAACACAAGGATAAACAGGAGAGGAATGAAGAGATCATACACTTCGGTTGGCCAAGTCAAAACCGGGGGGGCAGCATCCACGATTTGAATTCGTGTTGGTGCTTTTATGGCAACGGCCACTCTGCAATGTCACGATTACAAAACAGTGCAGCTCATCGTGATTTTCGCTTAATCTGTTGGCTTGTGGTGATGTACAGCACCAACAACAACTGGGCGTGCCAATTGTCATGGCAAAATTAACTGGAGCACTCTGTGATCAGAAAAGGAGTGAGAGCGCGCGCGTTTCATGCAACAAAAAAAGGTTTGGAGACAGGACGTGTGTGAAACAGGAATTGAAATAAAAAAAAGGAGAAAGAATAAAAGGAGAGAAGTAAAAGACAGAGAGTGACGGCGAGGTAGTGAAAGGCGAAGAGAGATTGTGTGTGCATGGCGAGTTTTTTATGCTGCATGCAAAGACTGGAGAGAGAAGGCATGCCAAATTTGCAGGTTAGGAGAGAGAGTGAAAGGAGAACTCATGTTAATTATGAGGCGAAAACAGTAAAACAGTAACACTAAAGAAGATCGGCCACTAGCCAGCTAGATAGCTATTATCATCAATACTGAATCATTTCCAACACAACATTACTTATTTGTAATTAAGCTAGTCATGGATTTTACTCGTACATTTGCTGAACCCAACATCATACGGTACAATAGTACTAACCACTAAAACAGACCGGGGTGGCACCCTTAATCATCTACGTACAGACAGACATTCGCTTCTTCGCTACATGGACTGAATCCGACTGCAACAACATACTATTGCACTAATCTTAGAGCCATTGCCGAGCCAGAGAATAAGGTCAGAGAGTAGCAGCGAACGATGCCTACGACTTGATCTCATGATCTGCGAGGAATGACCGGAAGATGACCGCTCGCTGCCCACAGCGCCCGCTCCTTGCCGCTCTCTCCATGCTGGTCACCACCAGAAGCTGACGAGACGACGCAGGAACCGCAGTAGCATCCATATTACCCTGTAGAAACATTGCAGCGCTATGTATATATCATAGAGAAACCAGGCAACGTGATCGATTCGCGCGTATATCAGACGTTTACATACTGTCCGATGAAGGGGACGGAGAAGAAGAGGAAACTCCAGGCGACGACGGTGCAGGGGAATACGACGATGATGAACCAGCCCCAGCCATTCGGACTGGCGCCGACAACGTAGGCGCCAACGAGGCAGGCGAGGTCGAGGAGAGCGAGGAGCCACTAGTAGAAAAAAGGTCAAATGTCAAGCATATTAGTGCCGGTTTGCTTTTGAGCCGGCACTAATGTGTGCATTAGTGCCGTTCCAATGGCTAGCCAGCCGCTTTCATTAGTACCGGTTCGTAGCCGACCTTTAGCACCGGTTCGTGCCACGGACCGGTACTAAAGTGAGTGGTGGCAGGATGTTGTCAGTCCGGGGCCCCTCCAGCACCTTTAGTACCGGTTCATGGCA
Source organism: Triticum aestivum (assembly GCF_018294505.1). Lineage (NCBI taxonomy): Eukaryota > Viridiplantae > Streptophyta > Magnoliopsida > Poales > Poaceae > Triticum > Triticum aestivum. The sequence continues at coordinate 521,858,770 of NC_057814.1, read as the reverse complement.
CGAACCGGTGCTAAAAGTTGTCCTACATAAGCCCTTCGTCCACCCGAGCTCGCTCTGTTCTTCCCCTTTCCCCTCTCCTCTCTGTTCTTCCCCTCTTCCTCTCGAGCTCATCACACATTTTGCCCAAAATTTGTCAAGATTTGAAGGCCCCATCCATTCAAATGATCACAAAGGTTAGCAACTTTGTCCTTTCATCTCTCGTTGCTAGATTAGCTCTTGCAATGCTTTGTATAGTGATTAATTTATGAGTTTAGTAATTTGGTAGAAAATATATGTGCTAGTATTTGATTTATATGCAATTTGTGGTCAAAACTAACACTTAGTTTGCATATGTAGGTGTGGTTTACTTAGTGCCTTCTAAATCTCCGTCGTAACCACAGTCGATCGCCCTCACCGTTCCGTCGCCGGCACCACCTTGTGGTGAGCCTCTTGTTCATGAATGTTTTACATTACCAAATTGATGTTTGTGTGACTTGGATATATAGTTACTCGTATAATTATCTTACCCGTACGTTGTTTGTTATACATAGTGCCATGGTTTTGATATCCGTCCCCGTCGGCCCTCGTCCTTGTTATGATTCGGATGTGGTATATTCTCTTTTAAAACTAATTGTTGCATTTCGTGTTTATGACAAATTATGCCCATCAAGTTGACATAGATATTTTTGTCTAGGAGGTTTGTGAACCAGAAATTCCAACCGACCCTATTGTCGAGAGGTTAAACTTAATTGAAAGAGAAAACGAGTATTTGAAAGAAAAATTGAAAAGAATTGAGGGGGAGAAGATGGAATTGGATTTGCATGTTGCCGATGTCGTCGATGATCACAAGATCAAGATGGAGAAAATGCGCTTGAAGATTAGAAAGATTAGAAAATATGCCATTGATAGTGAGGCTTGGTATCATTATGCTGTTGGATCAATTGTTACCTTAGTTGCGGTCTTGATCGCATTTGTTGTTGCATTTAAATTCTTTAGTTAGAGAGTTATTTATTTGTTGCATTTAAGTCTTGTATGAACTTTATGTATGAACTTGTATTAATTTGGTCTATTCGGTGTTGTGTAATGAAGATGAGCCGACAATGGATGTACGATGACCGATGCTCTCCCGAGTTCATTAATGGCGTGCAAACTTTTCTGCTTGCGGCTGAGGCAAACAAGCGGGCGGATGGTTTTATGCCGTGTCCATGTTTAGTCTGTAAGAATGATCACAATTACTCTACGTCAAGAACCATTCAAGTCCACCTGTTTAAGTCCGGTTTCATGCCCCACTATAATGTTTGGACCAAGCACGGAGAAAGATGGGTTATGATGGAAGATAATGAAGAAGAAGAGGACGACGACAGCTATCCTGGCCATGGGTTCCCTGAATACGATGATACAACAATGGGGGAAGAAGCTGAGCTGGCAATGCGGGAAGAAGCTGAAGAAGAGGCATCAGATGAGCCCGCTGATGATCTAGGTCGGGCCATTGCCGATGCAAAGAGAAACTGCGCAAGTGATTTGGAGAAGAAGAAGTTGCAGCGCATGTTAGAGGATCACAAGAAATTTTTGTACCCGAATTGCGAAGCTGACAAGAAAAAGTTGGGCACCACACTGGAATTGTTGCAATGGAAGGCAGAGAATGGTGTATCTGACAAGGGATTTGGAAAGTTGCTGGTAATGATAAAGAATATGCTTCCAAAGGACAACGAATTGCCCGAGAGTACGTACGAAGCAAAGAAGGTTGTCTGCCCTCTAGGGTTAGAGGTGCAGAAGATACATGCATGCCCTAATGACTGCATCCTCTACCGTGGTGAGTACGAGGATTTGAACGCTTGCCCGGTATGCGGTGCATTGCGCTATAAGATCAAGCGCGATGACCCTGGTGATGTCGAGGGCGAGCGCCCCAGGAAGAAGATTCCTGCCAAGGTGATGTGGTATGCTCCTATAATACCGCGGTTGAGACGTTTGTTCCAAAACAAAGAGCATGCCAAGGCGATGCGATGGCACAGAGAAGACCGTAAGAAAGACGGAAAGTTGAGAGTACCCGCTGACGAGTCGCAGTGGAGAAAAATTGAGAGAAAGTACAGGAAGAAGTTTGCAGATGACGCAAGGAACGTATGGTTTGGTCTAAGCGCAGATGGCATTAATCCTTTTGGGGAGCAGAGCAGCAACCATAGCACCTGGCCTGTGACTCTATGTTTGTATAACCTTCCTCCTTGGTTGTGCATGAAGCGGAAGTTTATTATGATGCCAGTGCTCATCCAAGGCCCTAAGCAACCCGGCAACGACATTGATGTGTACCTAAGGCCATTAGTTGAAGAACTCTTACAGCTGTGGAATGGAACAGGTGTACGTGCGTGGGATGAGCACATGGGGGAAGAATTTGACCTAAAGGCGTTGCTGTTCGTGACCATCAATGATTGGCCTGCTCTCAGTAACCTTTCAGGACAGACAAACAAGGGATACCGCGGATGCACGCACTGTTTGGATGATACCGACAGTATATATTTGGAGAATTGTAGGAAGAATGTGTACCTGGGACATCGTCGATTTCTTCCGAGCAGGCATCCCGTAAGAAAGAAAGGCAAGCATTTCAAAGGTGAGGCGGATCACCGGACGAAGCCTCGCCACCGTACTGGTGCTGATGTACATGATATGGTCAAGGATTTGAAGGTAATCTTTGGAAAGGGTCCTGGCGGACAACCTGTTCCAAAGGACGCTGACGGACGCGCACCCATGTGGAAGAAGAAATCTATATTCTGGGACCTGCCCTATTGGAAAGATCTAGAGGTCCGCTCTGCAATCGACGTGATGCACGTGACGAAGAATCTTTGCGTGACCCTGCTTGGCTTCTTGGGCGTGTATGGGAAGACAAAAGATACACCTGAGGCACGGGAGGACCAGCAACGTATGCATGGAAAAGACGGCATACATCAGGGTCATGCCAGCTACGCTCTTACCAAAGAAGAGAAGGAAATCTTCTTTGAATGCCTGCTCAGTATTAAGGTACCGTCTGGCTTCTCGTCGAATATAAAGGGAATAATAAACATGGCAGAGAAAAAGTTCCAGAACCTAAAGTCTCATGACTGCCACGTGATTATGACGCAACTGCTTCCGGTTGCATTGAGGGGGCTTCTACCGGATAACGTTCGATTAGCCATTGTGAAGCTATGTGCATTCCTCAATGCAATCTCTCAGAAGGTAATCGATCCAGAAATCATACCAAGGTTAGAGAATGATTTGGTGCAATGTCTTGTCAGTTTCGAGTTGGTGTTCCCACCATCCTTCTTCAACATCATGACGCACGTCCTAGTTCACCTATGCGAAGAGATTAGCGTTTTGGGTCCTGTATTTCTACACAATATGTTCCCCTTTGAGAGGTTCATGGGAGTCTTAAAGAAATATGTTCATAACCGTGCTAGGCCAGAAGGAAGCATCTCCAAGGGCCATGAAAATGAGGAGGTCATTGAGTTTTGTATTGACTTTATTCCTGACCTTAAGCCGATTGGTGTTCCTGAATCGCGGCATAAGGGCAGACTGGATGGAAAAGGCACGCTAGGAGGGAATCAAAAAATATGTATGGACGGACATTCTCTCACTGAAGCACACTACACAGTTATACAGAATTCCGCCTTGGTGGCTCCGTATATGGACGAACACAAGAATTTTCTATGCTCCAAACACCCGGAGCGGTCTGATGACTGGATTACACGTGAACAAACCAGGAGTTTCGCCGGCTGGTTGCAGACACGTACCATGCATGACGCCTCTATTGAAGATGACTTGTACTCGCTGTCCCAGTTACCATCTTCGAATATAATGACTTTCAAAGGGTACGAGATAAATGGTAATACATTTTACACGATCGCCCAAGATAAGAAGAGCACCAACCAAAACAGTGGTGTCCGCTTTGATGCAACAACCAAGACGGGAAAGGAAACATATTATGGTTACATAGAGGAGATATGGGAACTTGACTATGGACGTGATTTGAAGGTCCCTTTGTTTCGGTGCAAATGGGTCAATATGACACGATATGGGGTAACGGAAGACCCGCAGTATGGAATGACAACAGTGGATCTCAACAATCTTGCGTATGCAGACGAACCATTCGTCCTAGCTAATGATGTGGCACAGGTTTTCTATGTGAAGGATATGTCTACCAAGCCGAGAAAAAGAAAAGATAAGGAAGCGAATGCATCATACGATGAGCCAAAGCGCCACATAGTTCTTTCTGGGAAGAGAAACATCGTGGGAGTGGATGACAAGACAGACATGTCAGAAGATTATGAAAAGTTTGATGAAATTGCTCCATTCACAGTGAATATTGACCCGAGCATCCAGTTAAATGATGAAGATTTTCCATGGCTACGGCGCAAAGGGACATACGCGAAGAAAAAGTTTCACACCCAAAGATCTGGGATGTGATCGGCTTCACTATCATCACTTTCTTCTGTGTTTCACACCCAGGAGGGAATCTCTGTAATAGTTAGGGTAGTTATGTGTTTTGGCATTTGAAACGCGAAGAAATTTTATGTGCAAACAAATTCTTTCATGCATTTACTGATTTTTTCAGCTAAATGACCCTGAAATTGAAAAGCATTTCAAATGAACTCAGAAAAGGTTGAAAGTTGGCATGGTATCATAATTTCACCCACATAGCATGTGCAAAAAAGTAGAGAGGGTTACCGCAAAAACTGGATGCACTTCGTGTATAAAATGGACAATCTCTTTCGAAGTATCAGGGTTTCGGACGAAAACTCATCCGTTACAAAGGGATTTCATTTTTTAAATAACCTAAGCATTACCAAATTGAATATAATGATAAAACACACTAATATTAAACATAAGAAAAAAGAATCACTGAAAATCTATTTTCAAAGTTAAGTTATTCACAAACTAGTGATTCACACAAATTTCAAATAATTCAAAATGTAAACTATTCAAATTTGTAAACTACCGGCACTAACAGAAAGTTTGTATTTTTTGTACCTAAAGCAAAAATATTCCCAAAGAAACTCTAAATACAGCAAAAAAAACAACTCAAAAATAAATAAACCAAAAATAAATAAAGTAAAAAATAAGAAAATAAAAAAGCCCACCTACTGGGCTAGAGCGGCCTGCATACGACTAGAAACCCAACCTGTAGTTGGGCCAGGATGCAGGCCCGCAAGCCCAGTAGGCCCACAGGCAGAGTAGGAGAGGTAGGCCCAGAAGGCCTGCTATTGAGAGGAGCTCAATGCAGTGCCCGCGTCGGGGCTTATAAACTGGTCCTGGCGCTCCTCAACTAGCGAGGTGGGACTAAACTTCTGCGCCCCTCGCCTAGCAGCGCACACCCTTTAGTACCGGGTGGTGGCACCAACCGGTACTAAAGGGTGGGCCTTTAGCCTTTAGTACCGGTTGGTGCCACCATCCGGTACTAAAGGTGGGCGCTTCCCGCCGCTTGGCCTGGCCAAAATCGACCTTTAGTACCGGTTGGTGGCTCCAACCGGTACTAAAGGACCATCCTATATAAGAAACACTTACGAAAATTTCGTCAGTTTCCTCCCACTTCTCTCTGCTTCATCGCCGCCGCCCGTCCCGCGCCGTCGCCGCCGCCGTCGCGCCGTCCTCGTCGACTCCGCACTGCCCCCGTCCTCGTCGCGCCGTCCGCGTCGCCGGCCCGTCCCCATCCCCGCACCGGCCCGCGTCCCCGTCCCCGCATCGACCCGCGTCGCCGTCGCCGTCGCCTCGACCTCGCCCGCGCTGTGAGCCTCTGTCCCCCCCTCTCCTCTCCCTCCAATCGAAGCCGCCGCCGCGCGCCGTCGGCGCCGTCGCCTTGGCTCGCCGTCGCCGTCGCCTGCACACACAACACATACACACACATACACACACACACACACACACACACACCATACACACACATACACAATTTTAGTTCTATTTTTAGTTTTTAGTTTTTCTGTTTTTAGTTTTTAGTTTTTCTGTTATTAGTTTTTAGTTTTTAGTTTTTTTAGTTTTTTCTGTATTAATGTTATAGAAATGTTAGTTATATAGAAATGTTAGTTTTTCTGTATTAATGTTATAGAAATGTTTGTTATATAGAAATGTTAAAGAAAAATTAGTTATACAATTTTAGTTATAGAAATGTTAGTTTTAGATATGGTCGATGTTTTTTTAGTTTATTATATTTTTAGTTATAAAATTTAGAATTTGCATATAAGAAATCACAATCCAATCATTTAAAAAATGTTACTTTACTTTTGCGGCATATAGTATTTGTTGTCGACGATGCCCGGCCCGCATCCTCGCCGTCGACCCGTTCGCGACGACGTCCTGCTTCAGAGGACCCATGTCCGGGATTGGGCTCCGCCGGGTTGGCACTGGGAGGTGCTACCTGGAGGGGCGCGACGCTTGGTGAGGAACCCGGCCTCGGGTCCCGTCGTCGACCCTGATCTCCTTTGGTGGCGTTCGCGTGGGCCACATTCGGTGCAGAGGGAGCCGGCCCCGCCGGAGGTGGTGCGTCGTCGTGTCAGGGAGGAGGACGAGCACGTCCATCGCTACATGGCTGCTATGGACGTCAGGTTCTCCAATACCTGGCAGGTTCTTTGGGCAGATGACCGGAGATATGATCCTGTGATGGTTCCTTGTCTTTGGGTGTCCACCGCCCGCGCCCCAGGAACCGCGAGTGGCCTAGATTCTTCTATAGTATTCGATCTTTATTAGCTACCTAGCCAGTGATGTATTCGAGATTATATATTATTTGAGACGATGTATTCGAGATTATATATTATTCGAGACGATGTATTCGAGATTATATATTATTCGAGACGATGTATTCGAGATTATATATTATTCGAGACGATGCATATTATGTACTATATGATTCAGTTTTTCCTTATTGATTGCATCCATGCATTGTAATTTGAATACTAAATTGTTTTATATTTCTTCTGTATTAGTTAAATAAAAGCTATGGCGGACAATACCGGCAGAGAGGGAGAAGAGGCCCTGTTCGAGATCATACGCAGCCCTAGCAGGCCAGATGATCTGAATGAAGCAAATGACGGCTCCCAATATCTGAACAATACCGGGGAGGGTGATGATAAGATATTCGATCTCGACGACCGAGCTGATGAAGTCATGAACTATGATTATGATTATGATGACGCAGACAATGATTATGATGACGAATACAATGTTGATCTTGAAATAACAAAGACTACCGGCGAGGTATATTTATATAAGCAGGCATCTAGTGATCATCACATGTTTTTTTATTTGAAGATATATTAACGAATCGATCTTTCTTCTTTCAGCCCTCCGGATCGAGCAAATCTGCTTCTACAGACAGCAGGACAAAGCGCGGCCCGAGCAAAAAGTTGAAGGAGGGTGTAAAGTACAACATCGATTCCATCAAAGCTAGTGGCGAACCCCTCACGCCTAAGAACATTGCGAGCAAGTTCGTTCGTCAGTGCGGAGTTCTTGTGAAGGACCAACTCCCGATCTCCATTCAAGAATGGAAAGAGCCAAAAACTAAACGCCCAGATGTTACTTGGGTCGACGACAGAGCAAAACAAAAGCTTTGGGAATCTCTGATGGAACATTTCACCCTACCAGATTATTTCACTGATGCAGATGTGCAGAAAGTCAAGGACGCTGCTCTTAAGAAGATGGCAATTGCATTCAACACCCACAAGAAAACTGTATGGGCCAACTACCTCGCTGCAGAAAGGAAGACTCCAGAATTCAAGGGAACACTGGAGAAGCAAAGAGAACACTGGCCCGCTTTCGTGAAATTCAAGGAATCAGAATTATCTAAGGAACGGTCGAGAAAAAACAAGGCCAATGCCGCAAAAAAGACGCAGTTCCATAGGCTGGGTCCAGGTGGCTACGCGGTGGCAATGCCTAAGTGGGATAAGTCTGAGCAAGAGATGGAGGATGCAGGGGTCACTCCGGTTACTAGGAGCTGGCCCCCCAGGTGCAGAACTTGGTTCTATGCGCATGGGGGGCGTTGGACCCGAAGACAGGCCTGGTTTCGAAGAAGGCAAGTCTAAAAGGAGCAGAACAAAAGTTACTTGACGCAATAGAAGATGCTCGAAAGGGGGTGTTCACGCCCAACAGAGAGAACGACGAGCTTACGCGCGCCCTGGGAAATCCTGAACACCCGGGAAGAACACGAGGCAAGGGCGTTATTCCCTGGTATGAGGGCTTTTCGGAATGGAACGACGACTACAGGACCCGTGCAAGAAAGAAGATGGAGGAGGAGAAGAAGAGGAAGCTGGAGGAGGAGCAGAGGAAGCAGGACGCGGAACGCCTTCAAGGCCTAGAAGCAAGGCACGCGGACTTGGCACTCAAATTCCAGCAGCAGCAGCAGATCGACTCACTTAGCCAGGAAAGGGGGTCTCAGCAGCGGCAGCAGCAAGCGGATGATCATCCAGCATTGGATAGCACCGTCCCATCCATGCCGAGAAGCAGCGTTGGTTCCGCCCCGGGCGACGCACTGCTGGATACATACCCTGTGGATGACATCATAGAGAACACTAACTGTGAGCTACACTTCAAAATGAAGAACATATCCATGAAGGTGGCGAACGCCGTTGCTTTTACAATTACCCCCGAAGCAACCTTCCATTGCGCCCCGATTCCAGCGGGCTATGCTCGTGTCTTGGTTGATGAGGTGGTGGGCCCATATTCGGGGCTAGAGCTTGACATTCCTGGAGGTGACGACGAGCAAACACTGGGAGAGGCCATACATCGTATCATCCTATGGAAAAAGGATTGCATCATCTTTCGAAGTCCACCGACACCGCGTCTGCCGACTCCTCCTCGAAGTCCGCCACCGTGTCAGCAGACTCCCGCTCCTCCAAGTCCACGAACGCGTGAGCAGACTCCTGCTTCAAGTCCGGCACAGCGTCAGGCCACTCCTCCTGTTTCAAGTCTGACACCGTGTCAGGCCACACCTCCTGCTTCAAGTCCGGCACAGCGTCAGGCCACACCTCCTGCTTCAAGTCCGACACCGTGTCAGGCCACACCTCCTGCTTCAAGTCCGGCACAGCGTCAGGCCACTCCTCCTGCTCCAACTAAGCCACGTCAGCCGTCTCCGCCGCCTAAGCAATCGCAGAAGAGACACGCCGCAGCTATGGTGCGTAGCGGTACGAGTCGAGGTAGTACAGAAAGTACAGGCGGAGACAAGCGATATAAATATGGTCCAAGCAGCCTCGCTCCTCTTCCTCAGAGGCCTTACGACATGACCGAGGAGCAAAACGATGCAATAGTGCGGGCCGAAGTGGACGCTCATTTTCGACCGAAACCGGCAACGCCGCCGAGGGAGAAAGTGCCTGAGGAAAAGATTGACCACTTCATTCGTATGGCTAGACCACCAGCTCCCAAGCCTGTTGACTCAGACTATGAGCGCCAAATCAGGAAGGCACATCGAGCACGACTACAGAAAGAAGCGAGCTCGAGCTCGAGCCAACAAGCAGCTGTCAAAAAATGCGGGAAAACCGTTCCCCAGCTGGGAGAACAGGCGGCGCAATCGACCCCCCCCCCCCCGCTTGTTGTGCCAACAACACATGAGAGTACGCGCGCCCAATATTATTGTGGGCAAACCGTTTACGTTCCCGAGCTGGGCGATGTGGTAATAACCGAGGAGCATATAATGCAGGCTGAAATGCTCAAGATCACTGTTGGACAACTCCTCGATATCGAGCCCATGCCTCCGCTTAGAGAGGAGGAAATAAAACGGAAATATGTCCGCGGCGAACCTTTGGTCGAGCCCGAGGAGGTCAAGAACCTCCCAACGAGAATGTATGAATTGCATGATTGGTACATGAAAATTACCAAGATTTCCAATCGAGAGTCCCTCATGGTGCAAGTCGAGGAAGATCATTACTTCCATAAGAAAGCTCTGGCCGTTGAGTATTCAGAACTATTTCAGTTATTCAATCAAGATGCACTCGACAAATCTATCGTCAGTTGCTATTGTCTGTAAGTGATTTCTTTCTGTAATTTAAGTCTCAAGCTAGCTCTAGTGCTCATTGATTGATCATTAATTACCTGTAATTATATATCCTCACTATATATTCTTTTCTGTGGTATTATGCAGGATGAAGATGTATGAAATGAAAAAAGCTGGACGCTATGGCATTGGGTTCATTGACCCAAATACCGTTAATGAATACACATGGAAATTGGAATGGTGTAGACAAGATGTAGAGAAAAACATGGTAGAGTTCTTGAAGCGCCTCAATAGCAATGAAGATATACTACTTCCTTACAACTTCGAGTGAGTCACACTGTCTTGTACTACAAATTCTGTTTTTGCTTACTAGCTACATGTTAATAAGTGTATAGGGTTTAGGGTTATAGTTGATTAGTGTTATGCACATGCCCGCTTAATTTATACATGCAAACGTATGCGCATGCAGCTTCCACTGGATCTTGTTAGACATTAAAGTTGACGAAGGAAAAGTTGAAGTACTGGACTCACTACTTAAAAAAATAGTGACTACAGCATCGTGAAGGGGATAGTCGACAGGTTATTTCAATCATTATTAACTATATCTCGGCCTATTTAGTTCGTCATTTCCTGATATGAACTATTTTTAATAACTCCTTTATTAATTTTCTTTGCCGGCGGGTAGGGCTTGGGCAAAGTACATCAAGGTGACTCCAGGAAAATGGCGACAAAAGCTATGTTGGTATCGACCCAAGGTAAGTAATTAAGTAGTACTAGCTAGCTAGCTACCATCTCTTTAATTCTTGTTTCAATACCATTAATTAATTAACATGCTTGATTAATTATTATCTGATTAAATTCTATTGTCGTAAAGGCCCTGAAGCAGGCGCCGGGGACTGAAGTGTGTGCATACTACGTTTGCGAGAACATTCGCATGATGGCGTCCGAAAGGAGCAGATCTGATAGACAGGACTGGGTACGTTTGCCAGAACACTATTCACAAATCTTACATGATTGTCGATATCTAGTCACACAACTAATACACATGCATATTGATCTCCTTCTTAACAGTTCAAAGAGGTGCGGGACAAGCTCCTATCAGAGGAGCGCATACGAGCACTTCAAGAGGAAATAGCGGGATTTTTGCTCGACCAGGTCATAGATCCCAAAGGAGAATACTATTACCCGCTACCGCCCCCATGAACCACTTGTCATCGTGCTCCGAAGGCACCAAGGCAACATGTAGGAGAAATTGTATATATATACATGTGTATGTGTGAATAATTAATGGTGGTTGTGAGACATTCGATTATATATATATGATCAGTTCTACGAGAAAATCTATTTATATATATGCATAACGTGTACAATATGTAGTATCGTAAAATACCAGCAAACAAAAAAGAATTAAATGGAAAACACAAAATTAATGGAAAAATAAAAATTAAAACCAAAACCCCCCCAAACATTTAGTACCGGTTGGTGCTATCAACCGGTACTAATGGTCTACCAGCACCCGGGCCTGGCTCGTGCCACGTGGTGGCAGTTTAGCGCCGGTTCGTGCCGAACCGGTACTAAAGGGGGGGCCTTTAGTCTCCACTCCATAGTGCCGGTTGCAGAACCGGCACTAAAGGCCCTTACGAACCGGTGATAAAGGCCTGTTCTGCACTAGTGAGCACCAGCCCTGCCACCCTGTCCCACGTTCGGTAGAAGCACTCGCTGGAGACCAGCAGCACGAGCAGCAGTGAGGTCAGGAAGGCCACGGTGCTGAGCGACTTGAAAATGGCTTCGCCGGGCAGCACCGGGTCGCCGGCGTCGTGCCCGTATGGGTATGGCGGCCCGGCTTTGTCCTCTCTCCAGAACAACCCGCCCGGGGGGTACAGGGCGGACAGATAGGCCAGCGACGCCAAGATGGTCGCCAGCAGCATCAGCCCCACGCGCATCTCCTTTATCCACCTCTTGGTCCGGGCCAGCAGCAGGTCGTCCTTGTCGTCGTCGTCGTCGTCCTGCTGGGCGGGCTCCGGGACGTCGATGCGCAGGTCGTCCTTGTCGCCGTGCTGGATGGGCACCGGGCCATCCATGAGCTGCAGGTCGCCTGGATGCGACGACATCTTGGACCGGCGTTGGATTCACGGCCTGTTTGGTCGGAGGAAGTTAGTTAGTGATAATGGGAGACATAATAGAGCAAGCAAATAGGAAGAGGCAGGGCTCGAGCCTGGATGGGCTTGCTGGCCGCTCCTGCTCGCCGGGAAGACCGGCCGTGGGCGGGTCGTGTGGAGAGAGCGAGAGACCGTGGTCGGGTTGTGTGGAGAGCAAGAGAGAGAGCATGCACGAGCACCGCCCCGTGGATGGGCGCCAGTTCGTCGGCGATTTGAGAAAAAAGAAGCGGGGTAAGAAGGAAGGAACATGTGACTAGACGTGGAGGCGGGAGGAGCTTCCCGAAGGCGTCGTCCAGCGACCAGGAGGCGGCGGCGTGGTGGCGAGGGCGAGCTCTCCGGAGGCGACCGGCGGGCAAAGAGTGGCGCAAGGAAGTCGGGAACTGGCGTGTTTACCCGTCTGCGAGACTGACTGAGAGCATCTCGAGCCGTTGGCCCCCCAGGAAAATCGCCTTCTGGGGGTGAGCCAGCGATACAATCGGCGCTGGGGGCGGTTTTGCGTCCAGCCGTCGCCCTCAGGTCGCCCCCAGGCGCCGATATATGCCCACTTTTCGGCCCATTTTTGGCGAATAAAGGGCCCATATGGGACCCATATTCGGCATGGTTCGCCGTGGCTGGGCGTTGAATTATGAACATAAATATTTTTTATCACATAGTTCATCACAAAAAATCAAATAGTTCAACAAAATAGTACAACAACAAATAGTTCAATACAAATTATATAGTTCAACAAATAAAAACTCATATTTTATCACACGTCGCACCCGGCGTCACTCTTGAGCCTTCATAGATGCTCCACCAGATCCTGCTGCAGCTGATGATGCACCTGTGTGTCTCGGATCTCCTGACGCATACTGAGGTAGGCAGTCCAGGTTGCCGGTAGCTGGTGATCAACTTCGGCGAGAGGACCCTGCCTGTAGTATGGTTCAGTGTCAAACACTGGGTCTTCTTGCTCGCTCTCGATGATCATGTTGTGCAAGATGACACAGCAAGTCATGATCTCCCATATTTGATCTTTCGACCAGGTCTGAGCAGGGTACCGGACAACAGCAAATCGAGATTGGAGCACACCAAATGCTCGCTCGATATCCTTCCGGCAAGCCTCCTGCACCTTGGCAAAGTGGGACTTCTTGCCTCCTGGCACAGCGTTTGAGATAGTCTTCACAAATGTAGACCATCTCGGATAGATGCCATCAGCTAGGTAGTACCCCTTGTTGTAGTGCCGCTCATTGATCTCGAAGTTCACCGGAGGAGAATGACCTTCAACAAACTTGGCAAAGATAGGGGAGCACTGCAGCACGTTGATGTCATTGTGAGTTCCTGGCATACCAAAGAAGGAGTGCCAAATCCAGAGGTCATGTGTGGCCACCGCCTCAAGTACCACACTACAACCGCCTTTGGCGCCTTTGTACATCCCCTGCCAAGCAAATGGGCAATTCTTACATTTCCAATGCATGCAGTCGATGCTTCCAAGCATCCCAGGAAATCCTCTTGCTGCATTATGTGCTAGGATCCGAGCAGTGTCTTCCGCATTGGGTGTTCTCAAGTATTGCGGTCCAAACACTGCCACCACTGCCCGACAAAACTTGTAGAAACACTCTATGCTGGTGGACTCGGCCATGCGCCCATAGTCGTCGAGTGAATCACCGGGAACTCCGTATGCAAGCATCCTGATCGCTGTCGTGCACTTCTGGATCGAGGTGAATCCAAGTTTGCCGGTGCAATCCATCTTGCACTTGAAGTAGTTGTCGAACTCCCGGATGGAATTCACAATCCTAAGGAAGAGCTTTCGGCTCATCCGATAACGGCACCGAAATGTTTTGTCGCCGTGAAGTGGAGCATCGGCGAAGTAGTCGGAGTAGAGCATGCAGTAGCCTTCGAGACGATGCCGGTTTTTTGCTTTCACCCGCCCCGGCGCCGAGCCACCTCGCCGCGGCTTTTCATTGCTCGCCAGCAGTTGGGCGAGGGCAGCGAGCACCATGAGATGCTCTTCTTCCTGGACGTCGGCCAAGGCTTCCTCCTCTAGCAGTGCGGCCAGCGCATCCTCGTCATCCGAGTCCATCGCCGGGGCAGGCAAATCGCCGAACACCTTGCGCCCGGTGGGCGTGTACCCGCCGCCAAACTGCCCCTCCGCGGCCGGAAACGGCCAGCTGCTGGTGGAGGGGCTGCCTCGACGAACCTCTGCTATTTTTTCGGCGGGGATTGGCTATCTAGCGGTGAAGGGCGCTGGGGTGCTGGGATAGCTAGTGGCGGCCGAGGGCGCGGGGGTGGGAGGCGAGTCGGGGAAGAAAAACTTGACTTTTCCACCTGAAGGTGTGGGCCAGTCGTTCTTTTCCCTTGCGCCGAAGCCCCCCGGTCGCCCCCCAGTGCGCCGGGTTCGGCCTGCGACCGTCGGGCCCAAAAAGGGCCTAACCGGCGCTTTTCGGCGTCCTGGAGGCGCGACTGGGGCGTTTTTTTGGCGCCGGCGCTGAAAAAGTGGCCTGGGGGGCCTGTTGGGGGCACGGCTAGAGATGCTCTGAGATCCGGTGCCTCGCCTCAGGCAAGGCACGCATTGCCTTGAGGCTCTGAATCCACCCTCCATCTGCATCCGACGGTCAGAATCAGTCAACACGGAAACAACCTGGTCGTCAACTCATCCTCGTCCTCCTCCTCACGCGCGAGGCAAAATCAGCTCCGTGGGAAAACGGAGGCTTCGCGGGTGGGAACTCGGCTCCGACGCAGAGCTCTGCCGCTGTCGCTGCCGTGGGGAAGGGAGCCATGGGAGCTCCGGCAGCGGCCACCGGATAACGACGCCGGCAATCCCCTCCGCCCCACGCCTTCATCTTTTTCTTCACCCTTCAATCACTACTAGGAAAAGGCTAATTAGTGGCGCACCTGTTTTTGCCATTAATGGCACACTACAGGTGCGTCACTATTATCACGCCATTAGTAACAAGATAGTAATGGCGCACCTATAGTGCGCCATTACTATGTCTATCTGGTGCGCCATTACTAACAATTTTTTAAAAAAAAATCACGAATTTTTTTTCAAATTTTTCTTTCGTTTTTTTTCTTAATTTCGGGTCACTATGGCTTAATCCCCATCCCAACACTACTCCAGCCCGAGCACGCTTAACTTCACAGTTCTATCCAACCCCAGCACTAGCTCACTTCACAGGCACTTACTAATATATCTATCATATCAATCCTATTAAACCTTGTTGATGTCTAGGACTTTGTTCATGTTCATGAGTGTGATGAAATTTTGAAAAAATATTTTAAACTTCCCTATCATATTACGTATCATATTTTGAAAAAAATTCAAAAAAAAAAATTTAACCAATTTTTTTCTGTTACTAGTGGCGAATGGTGCGCCACTAGTAAGTTTGAATTTTTTTTCCATTTTCCCCCTCTAGATCTTAAAAGCCCTGTATCTTTTGTTTTGTTAGGTTTTTGGGGTTTTCGAAGATGTTGAACGGCGTTCCCCCCATTCAATTCGTATGTAACTTTTCAAGTAGATGATTTTTCATATAAAAAACTTTTTAATGCGAGTTCGTATGCAAAAAGTTATGCCCATTTTACTAAATTCCAGAGAGATTTTGCAAATAAAGTGGAAATTCATATTTGTAAATTTTTCCCAACAACTAGACCACATATCACATGGGAAACTTAT
Source organism: Triticum aestivum (assembly GCF_018294505.1). Lineage (NCBI taxonomy): Eukaryota > Viridiplantae > Streptophyta > Magnoliopsida > Poales > Poaceae > Triticum > Triticum aestivum. The sequence continues at coordinate 521,843,040 of NC_057814.1, read as the reverse complement.
TTTTTTGACATTTCCATCATTTTCTTTTATTTTTTAAAAAACTGAAAAAACGGTCCGGGGGGTGCATTTAGCACCAGGGTTACTAATGGCGTACCTGGTGTGTGGTGCGCCATTAGTAGTTTTGAAAAAAAAATTAGTGGCGCACCATGGGATAGTGCGCCACTACTAACAATTTTTTTTCAAAACTACTAATAATGGCGCACGGTGGGTGTGGTGCGCCATTACTATGTCAGTGCGCCATTGCTAACAATTTTTTTTTTCAAAACTACTAATGGCGCACCACACACCAGGTGCGCCATTAGTAATATGTCAATAATGGCGCACCTGTATCTGGTGTGCCACTGCTATATAGCAGTGGCCACCACATACATGGTGCGCCATTAATGTCCATATCAGTTATAGCCCTTTTCCTAGTAGTGAATGGACATAAATGCTTAACAACATTCTGCATTATACGAAAGGTGCACAATCCATGATATGATTCCGTGAAGACATTATCTATAGCTTTCCCCTGGCCGCATCTTGATCCGTATAAATAGTTCTAGATTGGCTCCCATTATGTGCAGCTAAAAAAGTGTCAAAAAGCCATTTAAATGACTCAAATGTTTCATCAAATAGCAATGCCGCGCAAAAAATGGTGGTTTCTCTAAACTGATTGAGCCCAAGAAAAACACCAAATGGCCTATATTCTTTGTTTGTGCCAAAAGTTGTATCAAATGTGACAACGTCACCAAAGTGTGCATAGTCAAGAAGCATTTTAGCATCAGCTCAAAATATGTTGGCTATATCTTTCTCACAATCCAGCTGCAAAGCATATTGGAAAGATGGGTTCTCGATCATTTTGTCATGAACATACTTCAACATACTACCAGCCTGACTCTGTTTGTCCTTGGTTCGCAAATAATTCTTTTGATCACGACAAGTGTAGCCCAGGTTAAATGGTCCACCAACTTGGCGACAAGCAAACTCATGTGCAGCTTGGGGCATTATTCCTGAATCCTCGGCAGCTTCTATTTCAAAAGCTTGTAGTTCGGAAATCTTACTTTGTGATGCCATCAAGTGACATGTTTGTGGCAATTGAAGGCAATGATTGTGTTCCAACACAATATCTGTGACTTCGTAATTTCTTTGCACTCCGTCCAATGATATAATCATGCGAGCTTTGCAATTTGTCCTTGTTTCAGCTCGAACATGTTTTGGCTCATGATCTATTGTTATCCCTTTCTTTCGTATACCCTCATTGGAGCAAACAAATGTGCATGAAGTCACTTGACCATCCATCTTACTTACATGCTTGTTTCTCTTCCTCACATCAAACCCAACACGGCCTCCATATGCAACCCAAAACAGCCAAGCTTCATCCGGATTTCTAAACCTCTTGCCAATTTGAGGCATCCCATTGTCAATTTCTCCCATTGCACGGCACTTGCAAATGCACAACACTCAAATCTTGTTAAATTGCACAACCACGCAGCCCAATCACACAGTACATAAAAAAAATCAGCTAAATAGCACAAACGGCTACCTGTTGGAGTCGGCCTGGAGCTCGATGGCCAGTGCGGGGGCGAGGGAATGGACGGAGAGAGCCGTTGGAGCCCGTCGGAGGGGACGGGGTGGAGGAGCCCGGAGTGGCGACGGAGGAACCTGCCGACGCCGTTTTCTTCAGTGGCCGCGGCCGGAGCTCGATCCCCTCTGTTTCCTGCGGCGAGGGGGGGGGGGGCTGCGGGAGAGCGGCGGCGGGGGCGGCGGCAGCGGCTGGAGAGCGGAAATGGGGGCGGCCGGAGAGCGTCGGCGGGGACGGCCGGAGAGCGGCGGCAGCGGGGGCGGCGGCAGCGGCTGGAGAGCGGAAATGGGGGCGGCCGGAGAGCGTCGGCGGGGACGGCCGGAGAGCGGCGGCAGCGGGGGGCGGCGGCCGATGCCCCAGCCCGCGCAGTTTTCCCCGGCCCGCCCGAGATAGCCCGCGCGATGTGTCTGGCCGCCCGCGTAATTTTTCCCTGTGTTGAATCGCTTTGACTGGGTGTGAACTGCTGCCAGCCGTAGGATTAATTTGGACGATGGATGTAGGGGCGCAAGGCACACCGTGACCCGCCTCTGGCAAGGCATGGGATCTCAGTCCGTTGTTCAATTTTATGGCGCCAATTACCATGGCATCATCGAGGTGACAAATTTCTGGCCTTGGTTCAATTGGTAAATACCCAGCCAGAGCTAGCCGCAGCCGCGTGCCCGTAAAGAGAGGCGAGGCGAGATTCTTCTCTGTACTATACCTACAAGAGCTAGGCATGTGGCCATGGTGTTTTATGTCGACATCGACGCGACTCCTGTTTCACATGAATTGACACGCATTGGGTCCCGCCACGTACGCCGGCCATGCACAGCGCATGCAGACCCACGAGCAACGCTAGCTGCATGCCGAGCGAGCGTCTCTTCTCAGCGAGAAGCATCTACTGTACTACCCATGGTCATTTTGAATGTGTGTTTGCCTGCTTGCTTTTATAGCAAACGGCCGCTCTGCAACTGCAGTGTCACGATTACAATGCGGTACGGTGTAGCTCATCGTGATTTTCGCTTGATTAATCTGTGGCCTTGTGGAATTGGGCGTGCCAATTGCATGCCATGGTGGGCATCGAGGTGTGGAATTTCTGGCCTTGGTTCAACACTGGACAAACGGGTAAACTAAAGAGTGCAGCAATATGGGCTGCTGTCGTAGGACACTGCTGTTCCTTTTGAGATTCCCTAGCTATGAACCTATGGCATTTTGGCTTTATTTGCTCCATTATTCTCTTGTCCAGCATGGTGTCCACTGTGCTTTGCTCTTGCTCGGTTCCTTGTGGTGATGACAGGAAATTGACATAAAGAAAGAGAGCGCGCGAGAGAGAGAGCGCGTGTGTGCGCGCGCTGCGTGCAAAGGTTGAGAGGGGAGAGAAACGAAAGCGCATGCAGAACGGAATGCCTGTATCTGTGCGTAGTACAACACAGGATCAATGACTATGCAAAACTGGGTGCACCAGGGTTACGAGTTGGGGCTACGAGTTGGGGAGAAGTAAACGACGAAGAGTGCATGGCAAGATTGTGAAAGGGTTAGCACCAAAGGCTTCCATCAGTTGTCAATTGGTACAGCTAGCCCACGTATCTACTCCATCCAGCACGCATAGTGCTTTTGCCACGCATCGGTTGTCACCTCCTACAGCTAGCCCACGTACGTGTCGAGCACGCATCGTGCTTTGCCACGTCCTCAACTGTACTATGGACATTTATTTACCTCTAATGATTTTTAAATTTCTGTACCACTGGTGCGGTCCAGTCTAAAACATGATTCGCATGATAACTAGCGGATGTATTTAGTGCTGTAAATTTAAATAAAAAATAAAACGCCTAGCACGTCTGTATTAGCGAGCATCAATTCAAAAATTGTCTTCAAGCAATGCACGAGTAAGGCGTACTGAAAATGCTAGTCACAACAAGCATCAGCCACGTTGTACCACTGTAGACCTAGTACTGTAGCCTATATATGAAAGCAGATTCTTTGTCAAAAGAAAAGGAAGCAGGACTGCCTTCTTATCAAGTCAATCCATCCATCGCGTAAGTCCGTCTTATCCTAGCTAGGAGGGGAAAGAATCCAATGCTTGCCCAATCCTACGTCCACCCACTAGATTTTCATTTCATCATCACGGCATTTAAACTTGGGCTAATTAATTTTACCCGTTTGGAGCGATTAGTACATGTCTTCATTTGCTGTGGAATCTGGAATGCACATAAGCAGGCCAGGTGATATTCACTGTAGAAGAAACTTACCATGAGCCAGTAATCTACTCTTACCGCTTATGATCTTGATTACTTCCGCGAAAGTGCCAATCTTATTAATTGTTGCACGCTAGTCATGGATGCCATTGTCCAACAGCGGGCATTTACAAGCTGAACCCAGCAGGTGTACAGCAAAAAAGTAAACCCTGGATTAGAAAAGACCGCGCGCGTTGCTGAACCATGGCCAACACAACACAACTTATTTACCACAGCTAGTGACGGCTTGCTCATTCTTCTACGTACAGCGGGCATTTGCTGAACCCATGCACTCTACGTACGGTACAATAATAACAACCACCAACAGATAGACAGGGTGGTACCCTTAACCATCTTCAAGCATGCAGACGCTTTTTATCTACACATATACTCAGCAGCAGCGATTCACAAGTCTCCAAGCCCTGGGGACGCCGAAGAAGAGGAAGGACAAGACCATGAGGGTTCCGAGGAGGAACACGAGGCCGTCGGTTTGGTCAATCTGGCCGGCGCCGACTACGTAGGCAGAGGCGAGGCAGCCGGCGTCGAAGAGAGCGAGGAGGAGCAGCCCTGCCATGTCCTCTCCCACGTCCGGTAGAAGCGGTCGCAGGAGAGCAGCACCAGGAGCGCCAGTGACGTAAAGAACGCCATGGAGGTAAGCATTCTGAAGTTTTCGTAGTTGGCCATCACCGGGGTGCCGGCGTCGCGCCCGTGCTTCCAGTACCCGCCCGGGGGGTTCAGGGCGGACCGGTGGGCCGCGCACGCCAGGAACATCGCCGCCACCATCAGCGGCCCGCGCTTCTCCTTGATCCGCCTCTTGAGCTTGGCCAGCCGGTCGTCCTCGTGCACCGGGACGGGCACCGGGGCGGTGATGCCGAGCGGCTGGTGATGCGGCTGCGACGACATGTCGTTGGGGCGGCCTGTTAAAATCATGGGGAAACACTATAATCACTAAATATAAAAGGGAGAAAAGTAATATGCTTGTGTGGAGAACATGGCATTTCGCATTTGAGCAAGCAGTACAATCTTTGTTAACAGGGTCACGCTCACCACACCAGATCGAGAAGAAGATGCACCCGGTTGATATAGATACGCGACACGCCGGTTTCTGTACGAAAAAGACAAATGCAAATTACAGACAATCGAAAACAAACGATACATGCACCTTCTTTAGAGTACATATATGTCTAATTCTCTGTAAGTTCACATCTAGAGTATAATTTTTAGTACATGATTGCAATCCCTGTATTTTCCATCTATGTTTTTCTCATATGAGCCATTTCCTCATATTGCCAATAAAATAGCAGCTCCTGCTGATTTCATGAAAAAGATGACTTGCGCATACATGCAAATCAGAATGGGTAGAGCATGGTTAAATATGGTACCAATGACATTTAAGTGGTTACGTAAGGCTGCTTAATTCCTACCAAGAGAAGTGATGCACACAGATCAGAGCATGGTTAATTTCTACCATCAGTCATAGGTCATAGCACATGATAGGCCAACTTGAAGGCAAGAATTTGGATCAGATGAAACACAAGTACGGAGAAACAACTAAGACAGTGAAACTATCCACCCTTTACGTACATACATATAATATTCTTCAACCACTGTAATGTCAAAAAAGGAATATTTCTGGTCAATATTTTTTGTTCAATTATAGATGGTGAACCAGGAAAGCTGCATCATCTACCTTAAAAGTGAGTTCACAAACTCTATCATGTATGTTCAATTAAGAGTAACCTTTGGTTCTGAATAAAATCCCCATGGTGTGCCACTACTTATTACACAAACATGTGTGTCTGGATGATTTGAAGATATATAATGGGTGCCGGAGTGAGTTTTGGCAGTCAATCAAAAGAAATATAAAATGCAGTGGTTGCCTGCAATTTACCATTCCAATGGAACCATGCCGCCATGCACTATGTGGCAGTATCCACAAACAATTCAAAAGGACATGAAACAGCCAGTTCAACCAAAGAAGGATTGTGCAGAGTAGCTAGATTGAGAAGGGTACTACCCAAGTTTCTTCCTGACTAAACAATCCACATAAATTTTCGTGATTAAATTGATGAACGATTCAGATGAAGCAAATAACAGCAAATGTTCTTCCTGATTACATAGACCAACGACTCAGAAGAGAGTGGATGTAAATTGGTAGGATGCTGGCGAATCATCTTACTATATAGGAATTAGGAACTGAAGTTAAATCTTTATCAACCGAAGCTGCTCTGCTACAAATGGAAGCCACATCGATCAAGTTGCAAACAACCAACCTGTGGGGCACTTGCTCAGTTGGCGAGTCAAGGACAGGCGACCAGGGGGACGGCGGTGGCGGGATCCTGTCGTCTAGCAGGAGGCAGAGGAGTACCGGTGGCGGCGGCCAACGTCCGTCCGTGTGGCAGCAGAGGAAGACCGGCGGGCAGCGGCGGCGGAGGCCCGCTCCCGCGTTCTTGGGGCAGCAGGAGGAGGACGGCGGGTGGCTGCGGCGCTCGCGTTTGATCGCAGACAAAGAGCAAGCAAGGAAGATTGTTTATCTGTATACAAGAGCAAGGCATGTGCCTACGGTGTACTCTTGATGACCGTGAAGGAAGGCAAGAATCTTATTCTCTAGTTGATGAGCTGACACGCATCGGATATTACAGTACTTGCCAAGTTCCGGCAGATCAAAAGTTGTTTACTTATGTTCAGAGTCGACAGGTGTGGTGACATTTGCAGATCCCACTGGTCTGGTCTGTTAATTTACACCTGACCCAACAACGCCCAGGGCCATGGTTGAACCACCAGTGTTCATACGCGCTCCAATTGGAATCGAGACCCACTACAAGTAAAGGACGGCAATGGCTTGACCATGAAGCTAGCTGTTGCTTGGAGGTAGGCTCCTAAAAAGACAGAGAAGAAGAATATATCCTACTCCCTCCGTTCCCAAATACTCCCTCCGTTCCTAAATATAAGTCTTTTTAGACATTTCAAATGCAATACAACATATGGATGTATGTAGACATATTTTAGAGTGAAGATTCACTCATTTTGCTCCGTATGTAGTCACTTGTTGAAATATCTAGAAAGACTTATATTTGGGAACGGAGGAAGTATTTGTCTTTCTAGAGATTTCAACAAGTGACTACATACGAAGCAAAATGAGTGAACCTACATTCTAAAATATGTCTACATACATCCGTATGTTGTAGTCCATTTGAAATGTCTAGAAAGACAAATATTTAGGAACGGAGGGAGTACATATGAAGCATCCCAAAGGAACACATAATATGATATTCCCATCGAAAATCAACATGGTGCCGTTGTGACTGAGAAGTTGTATATACCTGGAGTCTGCGTGACACGGTGATACCGCTTTTGATCAATGTGGAAAAACCTGAATGTGGTACTGAAAGATGTAATACCAGGGAATGTTGCCGGTTGCCTCAAATTAATCTGGTTTCTAGCCAAGAATTCTAGCTTCAAACCTGGCACCCGGAGCCTGCATGGAGCACAGCAAAAGGTTACCATCGGCGTCATGGATTCGATTCCAGTACTGGTATATCGAAAGGAGGGGCGGACGTACCTGACAAGGCAAGGCCGGAGCTGGACTTGTGCTTGTGCCTCGTAGTGAAAGCTGTTTGATGACTTGGATATGCAGTTCGTTCCAAATGGCACCTGCTCTTCTTGGTAACCACCGCCACTAACCACGTCTGTGTTTTTCCCTGAAAAAGAAAAACAAACGAATAGAAAATTAAGTTGAAGCAGCTGCACCGAGAAAATGTTGAAATAGATGGTCTTGTATCAAAACTGTTTGTGCGTGCCCACCTAACCAACCATCTTCAGAACATCAGCGAGAAAAACACAATCTTAACTTGTGAAACTTCTCCCTCGGTCCTTGCTGAAACTTTCTTCTTGTGACATGTGGAGAGCATCTCCAGGTGGTCCTAAAAATCACCCCCTTACACAGCGTCCGTCCATGTTACAGGAAATTAAAAGATGTCACAAGTAGAAGCCCTCCGGATGCATAGGTTATGTTGCCAACAAAATACTTATACAAACTACAAAGCAATGCATGAAGAATAGGACTGCAACCATAATTTAGTGAAGGATGAACTCAGATGGCATAAACATGCCTTCCGATTTTTACAGTCCTTAGGCCATTGCCAACTTCTTTCCTCGTCCTGCAAGAAGTATTTTTGCACCACCGGTCGAAGGAAGAAGCCTTGTGGTGATGTATACAGCACCAACCGGGCGTGCCAATTGCCATGTCGAGGTTAGAACGCCAAGAAATTCCTGGCCTAGGTTCAGCACTGGACAAACGGGTAAACTAGGAGTACCACAGAGATTAAATAACACCACCACGGCCACAGGCACATAAAACAGAGGAGATAACGGTTGCCAAGTTCAACAGATAAACAGTTACTTGTGTTCAGAGTCGACAGGGTGACTGGTATGTATCCCTACAGATTGACCCAAACTAACAGCACATCCCACTGGTTTGTTTACACCTGAGCTAACAGCACAAGTTCCCCCCGCCTGTACAACGGCAAGCCAAGCCACCATCCAGCACATGAAACGGGTAAACATTTACATGTACAGCAACAGAGATCCAAAACGGGGACCAAAGGGGTCATCGGCGGTGCAGTCTCGGCTGTCCCCTCTGCTACTACTTGCCCTTCTCTCGCGGAGTTGACAGGGCGACGAGGATGTCAGCCGCCTGAGCGACGTTGCTGCCGGGCTCAGGGACGGGCGCCGATGGCTTATTGCAGGGTCCAAATTGTACGGCCTCCCCGGTTGCTGCAATTGGTAAAGGAGTGTTTGTGTCAGTGGAAACAGGAATGATGGTAGCTAAGATGTCACAGGTTAAAAGGCGTTTGTTTATGACAGACGTACTCGGTGCAGGAGCAGTATAATCCATGGTGGCTGCACTCGGCGCCTGAGAGTGCTCGCCTTCAGATGCTGTATTTGTTGTTGGAGCCCCATGGAACGCTGGCTCGTTATTGCTTGATGCTGGAGGATCATGGCAGTTTGGCGCGATACTCAGTGCTAGAGAATCGCAGCCTTCAGCGCTCAAAGCTGAAGAGTTCACATGTCCTGCATGATCATGAACAGCCTCGATGATTCGCATTTTTGTTAGGAAAGAATCAGTTTTACACATGATCCACAAGTTACCTGGCACGTGAGCTGGAGCTGCGACAGAAGAACTCAAATCACCACCATGGCACTTAGTTGGATAAATTACTTGGCTTTGTGGCGCAATACTCAGTGAAAGAAATTCCGGGCCTTCAGGTGTCATTCTTGGCACAGAGCTGGGACTTTTCATCCCTCTGAATTTGGTGCTTCCCAGTGCCAAAACTGGCCCAGGACATTCAGAGCCCTTCAGACTGAGTCCCGGAGCACCAATCCCACGGCCTTTTGAGGCATTAGTTGGTGCTGGAGAAGCATAACCATGAGGTCTCATACTTGGTGCAACACCATTGCTACCTTCCGCACCACGAGATGCAGATTTTCCAGAAGCTGTCCTCCGAAGGACGTCATGAAGTGTAGGTGCCATTCTAGCTGCAGAAGGATCCTGATTTTTGGCACCATGATTTGCAGAGCTTTCAGGTGACATTATTCGTATAGGAGAATCCCTACTTTTGGGTTTCACACTTGGGGAAGCTAGGCATATGCCACCAGAAGAAGTAGATGTTTCAGGCACACTGCTTGGTGCGACAGAATCATGGCTTTTGGGCACCGTAGCTACTGCAAGAGTATCACATCCTTTGGTGCTAAGAGCTGTGGAACTTTCAGCCAATGTATTTGGTCCACAGGAATCACCAAGGTTACCAAGAGTTAGTGCACAATGCCCAGTTGTTTTATCCAAGGATATGTATTCTTCTGTTGTCCTTGCAGGATCTTCTGCTGCTACCCTTGCAGGATCACTGGACATCACTTCGACAGAAGATTTATGCCATAGTGATGGCTGCAACAGATCCAAAAATAAAGTTATGCTAAACACAAACCTTACTAGCCTGTAATATTTGTACATATATAACTGGTGTGCTTGAGAAGGGCAGCAACAACAACAACAAAGCCTTTTGTCCCAAGCAAGTTGGGGTAGGGTAAAATATATTCGAATGATATCTATATTCATGTATCAAATTCGTTACAATGAATCGTAAAATTCTCAACCAACAAATATAGCAAATAATTAGTAGTTCTTGGAGTTTTTTATCCAGTTTTCCTTTCCATAAATGGATCATGTGTGCCTCATTCTACGAGCTATGTGCTTACAAACCATCATACAGAATTTATGATACATGCTACTGGAGTTAAAACATTCTGAACTGTGCACCATCACCACTTAATTGCAAATTAGGATTCCTAGAAACAGGAGTTGCATATCTAATACCTTCCCTTCTGGAAAGATAACTGGTGGTGGTTTTGGAGAGGTGCATGTGTGTCATGCAGCCATATTTATGCATTACACATCACACGATCACAAACTGAATTTTATGTACAGAATTTATGATACATGCTACTGGAGTTAAAAGATTCTGCCCTGTGCACCATCACCACTTAATTGCAAATTAGGATTCCTAGAAACAGGAGTTGCATATCTAATACCTTCCTTCTGGAAAGATAACTGGTGGTGGTTTTGGAGAGGTGCATGTCTGTCATGCAGCCATATCCATGCATTACACATCACACGATCACAAACTGAATTTTATGTTGTATACACTTATGAACGTAAGTGCAAGCTGTGTGCATCTAGTACCAGTTCCGCAAAGGAACATGACGACTGGCAAGCTTCACATGTGGGCCTATCCTCCCTATATAATTTTGTGTGTGACCATTTACAGGCACAAGTATGACTACATGAGCCAACAGCTACATTAGTGTGTGGATGCACTGAGAAATATGCATATTAATGTAGGTGCCTTAAGGAAGAAAACACAACAGGAGACTTACACAGTAATGGAGCTTCTTTAAAGTTTCCAAAAGTAACTTTTCTCCGACTATTATTATCATCTTCTTCACCATTTCTTCACGACTTATTTCGTTTTCCTGACAGATAGAGAAAAGGAATGTTCCATTGCCCATCATACCACCAAAAAATGGAAGCTAATAGACACGACATTACTTATTAGACTCTGATAGTACCTTCAGCTCTTCATAATGATGGAAGAGCAGTTCCTTTGCTACAGATGATATATTGTCTTGGATCATTGCAAACAGAACTCTGAAGGATATCCATGGGGATGTTGGTGCTTCACCAGTTTCACCCATTATCTGCATACAGATAGGTCTGGTTGCATAAGTGGAGTATTGTGAACCAAAGCTAAGAACATTACATGAAGCAGATAATGTAAAATATCGAGCAGCATAGCTTGACTTCTACAAGAACAAGCTTCTATTGTCCAACTGTGATCAATCTGAAAAAACAGTAAGGTGCCTCACAGGTTGAAGAGTAGAAATATCCATAGCAACTTCTTTTGGTGATGGGTGAAACCATAAACCCTTCAAGCCAAGTAAATAATCTGAAAATAAGTTCACCAAAAAGACAGACTCACTCCACTTATCTTGTCTTGATATGACATATTAAAGGTCTTAACACTTATTAACCATCTTACTTCGAACTTTTGGTGAAAGTCTGAAACTAACAAGATATTCTAAACGGATGTGAGTGTTAAGATGGGATGGCCACATAACATAACACTTTGGGTTGGAGCAATCATCAACTCCAGAATCATATATCTCGCTGCTTGGAAAAGAATCTTGTGATCCAGGCGTGATAGCTTCCATGTTGCCCAATATCACTCGGCACAATAACATATACTGCACCGCTTTTTCGTCAACATCACAAAGACCGACACTGCCAAACAATGAAATACGATCAAGTATGTTAACTGATAAAATGGAATAGTCAGCATACTGAGTTAAGATAACACACCTGGTAAAGGCTCGATCTTCTGGTGAAAGATAAACACCAGCGCTCAAGCATGCCTTCTCAGCAGGTTTTCCGGTGTTACCAAACCCATTAATTAGAATCCTAACTATGTCACTCTTCGTAGAACCCAGCCATCCATATCTTACATTTGAATCACCACGATCTTCTTTGGTGCAGCTCATTTGTTTTTCAAAAGCTTGAAGTCGACACTGAGCAGTGATATCATTCGGGGAGTAGCGGTGGATATGAAGTATGTTATTCGGTGTTGCAAACGGACCCATACCAGAGAGAAAAAGGTCCTGAACAAGCAAAAAGTCTTCGCTTCCTCTTTCCACAGATGTGATCTTTTTACGTAATATGTCTGCAGTGGAAGGCTTATGTGGCCCCGGAGGGCCAGATTCAAGAACAACTTGCTTCACCACTTCCTCTGGAGAACTTACAGCCTTATCCAGCATTATTCCCTGTGCACCATCCTCAACATTACTAGAGTCCAAATTGGCCGTTTCATCACCTTCCTCGTCAAAGAACAGAGAAGGGAAAAAGCCCTTTCCAGTATCATCATACCATGCAACAGATCGCTGTTTTCTTGTTTGTAGGTTGACAAGACTCATTGACAAGAAATCAACAAGAACAGGCTCATCATCCATCACAGCCACAACACTAGATTTGCCGCCTTTAAATCCTTCAATCAGGGACTTCATTATTAGCTCAGGAAAATTGTGCCAAGAATCTTGTTTGTAAAACACGATACGGCTGGGAACTCCACTTTTCAGGTAATTGACGCAATCACTAGCAAGATTAGGTCGCGTGCAACAGCACTTGCACCGTTTAGCAGATGGATCAGAGGGTCCATTGTCAACCACGACTCGACGAGACTTGCAATCTTTTGACAGGCAGTTGTCGACAAGCTTGCGCTTCAAGCACAAGGGTTTGGATTCTTGTGGCGATGCCATTGTCTAGCTTGGTTCCTAACAGAACAGATGGAGAAATACGAAATAACCTTAATATGGTACACAATTTACAGGTCTCCCTTCATTTTGACCACACAGCGGTAGAGAATGATCCTGTATGAGGTAATGAATGATGTCAGTCATACAAAATACACGAGTCAAGAATTTATGCATGGAAGTCGTATCTAACTAATTCACAGAAGCATACTTGACTTCACGGTACTTGACTCCGAAAAAGGAAAATCAACAAATATATACTGAAGGGCCAAAACAAAGTATGTTCTTTTACACCAAACAAAAATTGGTAGGATAGTTGAATGCTTATTTCTAGCCTCACCACCAGGACATGTTTACTGCAACAGTATATAGAGTGTAACAATAAGTGCTAAATGCTCTTCGTGCTATTGTAATCGGCATGATATGATACTCCCTCCGTCCCATAACATAAGACGTTTTTTGACACTATAGTTCAATAGAGTAATTTCTTACACAACAATAAGGACAGGCCCAGTGCTAGAAGCTCCCACACCAGGTGGAGTCTGGGGAAGGATTATAGGACGTAACCCTTACCCCTGCACAAGTGGGGAGTACTTCACCACTGCGCCAGGCCCGTCCAAGAAGCCTTTTTTATACAAGTACAAATATACATAAAAAAACTACAAGATATTCTTGACACAACCTTCCTTGTTTTAAGCCATAAAATTGAAGTTGTTAAATAATGACACTGACATGAGCATATAGCTACTTGTGGGCCAAGAAATCGTACTGCATGTGTTCAGCATGATACGAGAAGCGGTTAACAACACAAATCATTCAACGTGTAAAAACTGGCATGCATTAATGATACTAAAGCTTGTCTACGTGCGTTATCCACGTAGCAAGTGGAACAGGTCAGGCAAGTAGGAACTAACAGAAATGGCATTGCAAAACAACATCATCATGTGCAAGCATTCGAAAGAAAAACTGCCAGTTTTCGTGTATTAATTCTACACCGCGAAGCAATATGCAGAAACAATTCCGCAATGTTAGCAACTGTGCAGCAGGAAACCATAGAAATACCCATCCCTGTATGAAAACATATAGGGTGCATCCACCCCATGGGGTGCTACCATGACCCAGCCCTACATATACACGTGTCACATTAATTTCAGAAGGAAACGCCAACATTACCATTTTGGTCGGATACAGACAATAGCCAAATCAAGAAAGTTACTCATGAACCAACAAATTCTTTTCTGCAAGTAATGAAGTACCGATATAAGATACTCTGGACTAAACGCCTAAATTTTTGTTCTGCTGTATTAAGCCGAAAACTTTAATCTTTTTAATTAGTAAAACTGCATGGCATTCAAATTTTACCAATGCCTTGGGCGATACGTAATACTCCGATACAACTTGCGGACCAAGAAACCATATTTGCAGGTACGTCTTCTCGGGGAGAGATACACACACGCGCGAGGAAAGCATTGCCACCACCCACTCTATGTGTTCCAACCATCGTTCGACGCCCGACAGTGCACACGGCCCAGGTTCGGTTGAACATGAGGAAACAGGGAGCTAACCGCACCAATCATCCAATGAAATGAAATGGAAACTCCACGGCAAAGATACTATACCTTATTATAACCAACCAGTAAGTGTAACATGCATCTCAGAATCAGGATTAACAGAAATAGCACGCTCAGACGACCCGGTACATGGCCATTCAACATTTCAGGGAAATGAATGTGATATTTCTCTCGTGTATAGTAGATTGCACGGCATGACAGCATGAAAACAAACATAGGTACCATTCCACGGAGTTAAGGACTCGCCAGCAAAACCCTAAAATACACATCTCCGTACACACGGACTAAACAACGTCTAACAACCAATCTAAAAACTCAGCGCGTAGGCACGAGGATTCAATTGACCTTCCGCCCCTGAAATATGGTTGTTAGGCTGAAAACCCAACCACCAGAAAACAGGGGCGATACGTAATACTTCCCATAGAACAACTTGCGGACCAAAAAATCATATTTGCAGGTACCTCTTCTCAGGGAGATACACACCTGGGCGAGGAAAGCATTGCCACCACCCATTCTATGTGATCCCAACCATTGTTCGACGCCCGACGGTGCACATGGCCCAGATTCGGTTGAACATGAGGAAACAGGGGGCTAACAGCACCAATCATCCAATGAAATGAAATAGAAACTCCACGGCAAAGATGCTATACCTTACTATGACCAACCAGCAAGTCTAACATGCATCTCAGAATCAGAAATAACACGCTGAGACGACTCAGTACATGGCCATCCAACATTTCAGGGAAATGAATGTGATATTTCTCTCATGTATAGATTGCATGGCATGACAGCATGAAAACAAACATAGGTACCATTCCACGGAGTTAAGAACTTGCCAGCAAAACCCTAAAATACACATCTCCGTACACACGGACTAAACAACGTCTAACAACCAATCTAAAAACTCAGCACGTAGGCACGAGGATTCAATTGACCTTCCGCCCCTGAAATATGGTTGTTAGGCTGAAAACCCAACCACCAGAAAACAGGGGCGATACTTAATACTTCCCATAGAACAACTTGCGGACCAAGAAATCATATTAGCAGGTACCTCTTCTCAGGGAGATACACACGCGCGAGGAAGGCATTGCCACCACCCACTCTACGTGCTCCAACCATCGTTCAACGCATGACAGTGCACACGGCCCAGATTCGGTTGAACATAAGGAAACAGGGGGCTAACAACACCAATCATCCAAGGAAATGAAATGGAAACTCCGCCGCGAAGATACTATACCTCATTATAACCAACCGCAACCAGCAAGTGTAGCACCCATCTCAGAAGCGGAATTAACAGAAATAGCACGCTGAGACGACTCAGTACATGAGCATCCAACATTTCAGGGAAATGAATGTGATATTTCCCTCGTGTATGTATAGATTGCACGGCATGACGGCATGAAAACAAGCATAGGTACCATTCCTCGGAGTTAAGTACTTGCCAGCAAAACCCTAAAATACACATCTCCGTACACGCTGACTAAACAACGTCTGACAACCAATCTAAAAACTCGGTGCGTAGGCACGAGGATTCAATCGACCTTCCACCCCCAAAAAATGGTTTTTTAGGCCGAAAACCCAACCACCGGAGAACAGGGGCGGACGCAGCCGCCGCACGGGGGTCGGACTGAGGCAGATCTGGAAGAATTAGACTGTACCGAAGCAAAAAAGAACACCAGGGCAGAGCGAACAAACAATTCGAGCGGCAGCAAAGCTAGGGCTTCCTCACCGGCGAGAGGAACCACGGCCGACGGATCTTCGGACCACGCCGGCCCACCCGGATTGGGGTGGCGGTGGGGGTGGGGTGGGCGGAGGAGGAGCTCGCCGGCGGAGAGGAAGGGGTGTGGCCACCGCGCTGATGGTTCCGTGCTGCCGGCGCTGGCAAAGGGGATCTTTTTTTTATTTCGCGAGGAGAGACTTGCTTGGGACGGACGAAAAAGTAGAAACCGCCGCCGGGTGCGGGTGGCAGGCAGTAGCGGCGGCGGGACTGGACTGGACTGGGTCGGCCGAATGCGCTGTGGGCCAGGCCCGCAGCATCCGAGCCGCATGGTCGCCCCGAAAGCAAATTTGGCCCAAAGAGTCGGAAAAAAAAAAAACACTAGCGGCGTACCGAACAAGAAAATGGGGAAAAGCTCCATCAGCTCAACTGGCGGCCGTCAGTAATCTGCTCAACATGTGTGCAGCTGCAGCGGATTTAATTTGCAAATTCAATAGCAACTCGGCGAGCAGTAGCGTCGGCAAGCAAGCAGCGACGAGCACCAGCAGAATCCAACAGCAGGCAACACTGCGAAAACAAGCAAGCAACCGACCAAAATTCAAGCAGATGGATGGAGAGGGGCAGCCGTATGGGAACGGGACGAACACGAGAAGGTAGACGACGGGGGCTGGGGCGGGGGCGGGGGCGGGAGAGGCGGCCGCCGCCGGCCTGCAGGCGCTGCGCCACCGCCGATTCACGATCTAGGTCTTCGGGATGGGGAAGTGCGTTGTGCGGTGCCTACTGCCGCCCGTGCCTTTGGGGCAGTGGAGACTCGCCAGTGCAGCGGCGCAAGGAGGTGACGAGAACCTACCTGGTTGGGTTGGGCTTGGGCCTATGCAGTGAGCTGGGGTAGCTAACCCAAAGGCCGGAAACGCAGAAAATAATCCTAAAAAAACGCAGAAAATGGACTGGAACACCCCTAAAAAAATGGACTGGAAACCGAATTGAACCCACCCGCTGAGGTGGCGAGCTCGCTTCCGGTGAGTCGGTGCGGCGATGGTGAGGGTAACCCTAGCCAATCTTTCTGCAGAGGAGCCGAATTGCTACTGCATCTAACTACAAAAATTTGCAACCAAATGATGGTTGTGGGCTGCCGGCAAGTAGCTTCATGAAGGCCATCTTCGAGCACTGTTCTATGGATGCGCCCATGAGCTTCAGAGGAAGCATTCAGGTCTTTGCAAAGGAAAAAAAAACTTTTTCATGCAACTCGTGCAGGCCACGTAACCGCCTCGTCATAAAGGTTGTCTTACTGTAATTAAAGTCCTAGCTCTATCCTATAACGAAACTGCCTCACGTACGATCAACTGGCATACGATTTGTACGAGAAGAGACAGGCGCGTTTTCTGAGGTCTTGGCCCATCACACCAGATGAGTCTTGTCGTACACAGATCCTACAGAATTTGATCGTACGTATAGCAGCTCTCATCCTATAACGTACTTAAGAGAGAAAGATTTGGTGTCCATGAACGTAGTTGTCGGACAATAATGTGCAAGCTCTCTACTGGCCGGGTTCTCTCCTTTCTCATATCCCCTTCGCTAGGTCTCTACTCTAGGCTTTAGCAGATGGACCACAGGCGAGCTGAGCCGTGAGATTGGTTGTGAGTTTGAAGCTTTATTTCCATCATTGTCAATACCATTTTATTCGAAAAATGAGAGTCTAGAGAGAACAAAATTTTATGATTCAAGAAGTGTGATTGTTCAATGTTTGTATATGATGAGTCTAATCCCACTAGTAGAAAACTGGGCTTTGGTCACAGGGCAATATTCACATTAGTCCCGGTTCAGTCACGAACCGGGACTAATGTGAGCATTGGTCCCGGTTCGTGCGGCCAGGGGCCTGCCGGGCCTCGTGGGGGCATTGGTCCCGGTTCGTCCGGCCCCTTTGGTCCCGGTTGGTGGGACAAACCGGGACCAATGGGCCTCGCTCCTGGCCCACCACCATTGGTCCCGGTTGGTGGCTTGAACCGGGACCAGAGGCTCGCCCTTTAGTCCCGATTCATACCACAAACCGGGACTAAAGGGTTGGTCCTAGTAGCGGTCAGAGTTTAGTCCCACCTCGCCAACCGAAGGGCGCTCACACCTGTTTATAAGCCCGTCCCTCTCTGCCTTGTTGAGCTCCTCTCAAAGTGAAAATAGATGCCCTTATACAGGGAATTTGACCTAAATTCAGAGTAAATTTCTTTGAATTTCATAGAAATTTATTATGAATTTAGGTTGAATTTTCTCTATAGGCGCATCTATGTTCATTTTTTATAGTAAATAAAATAAATAAACCTTAATAAAATAAATAAAAATAAATAAACCTTAATAAAATAAACTATAGTAAATAAAAAATAAACCTTAATAAAATAAATAAAAATAGCAGCAGTAAAATAAATAAAAATAGCAGCAGTAAAAAAAATAAAAAAAAAATAAATAAAGTAAAATACATAAGTAATTAGAAACAAAATGGAATAAAATAAATATGTTTTTTGTTGTAAGTAGAAACAAAACAAAATAAATAAACAAAAGAGAAAACAAAAAACAGGGAAAAAATTATGCCACCTACTGGGCCACCACGGCCTGAATACGACTTGAAACCCATCCATGCGCCAGGATTCAGGCCCGCAGAAGGCCCAGTATGCCCCACAGGCAAAGAGAACGGTTAGGCCCGAAAGCCTGCAGTTGAGAGGAGCTCGAGAGGGTGGGCGCAGCAGCGCTTATAAACCACTCTCGAGCTCTCTCAACTAGCGAGGTGGGACTAAACTTTTGACGCGGGGCAGCACAAGGCCTTTGGTCCCGGTTGGTGCCACCAACCGGGACTAAAGGGGGGCATGCGTACCGGTTCGTGGCACCAACCGGGACCAATGCCCCCCCTTAGTCCCGGTTGGTGCCACGAACCGGGACCAATGAGTTGCCTATATATACCCCATCGCCACAGCAGAGCACTCCACAGTGCTCTGTTTTTTCTGGCCGGCGAGGGGAGGGCATTTGGGTGCTCTAGCTCACCTCCTATGCACATGAGGTGTTCGATGAAATCTTTCTCCTCTCGAAACTCGACCTCCGAGCTCCATTTTCCCCGAGATTTGTCTAGGTTTAGCGGTCCGTCACGTCCCGTCCCCGTCTTCACCGCCGTCGACCGCCCGCGCCGATCTCGTCGCCAGCACCACCATGGTGAGCCTCTTGTGTTGGGGATCGTAGCAGAATTTTAAAATTTCCTACGCATCACCAAGATCCATCTATGGATTATACTAGCAACGAGGGGAAGGAGTGCATCTACATACCCTTGTAGATCACGAGCGGAAGCGTTCCAATGAACGAGGTTGATGGAGTCGTACTCGCCGTGATCCAAATCACCGATGACCGAGTGCCGAACGGACGGCACCTCCGCGTTCAACACACGTACGGAGCAGCGACGTCTCCTCCTTCTTGATCCAGCAAGGGGAAAGGAGAGGTTGATGGAGATCCAGCAGCACGACAGCGTGGTGGTGGATGTAGCGGGATCTCGGCAGGGCTTCGCCAAGCTTCTGCGAGAGGGAGAGGTGTTGCAGGGGAGGAGGGAGGCGCCAAAGGCTGTGGTCTTGCTGCCCTCCCTTCCCCCCCCTTTATATAGGCCCCCTGGGAGGGGGGGACGCCGGCCAAGAACCCATCTGTGGGGGGGGCGGCGGCCAAGGGGGGGAACTTCCCCCCAAGTCAAGTGGGGCGCCCCCCCACCCTAGGGTTTCCAACCCTAGGCGTAGGGGGAGGCCCATGGGGGGTGCCCCAGCCCACTAAGGGCTGGTTCCCTTCCCACTTCAGCCCATGGGGCCCTCCGGGATAGGTGGCCCCACCCGGTGGACCCCCGGGACCCTTCCGGTGGTCCCGGTACAATATCGATAACCCCCGAAACTTTCCCGGTGGCCGAAACTGGACTTCCTATATATAATTCTTCACCTCCGGACCATTCCGGAACTCCTCGTGACGTCCGGGATCTCATCCGGGACTCCGAACAACTTTCGGGTCTCCGCATACTCATATCTCTACAACCCTAGCGTCACCGAACCTTAAGTGTGTAGACCCTACGGGTTCGGGAGACATGCAGACATGACCGAGACGCCTCTCCGGTCAATAACCAACAGCGGGATCTGGATACCCATGTTGGCTCCCACATGTTCCACGATGATCTCATCGGATGAACCACGATGTCGAGGATTCAATCAATCCCGTATACAATTCCCTTTGTCAATCGGTATGTTACTTGCCCGAGATTCGATCGTCGGTATCCCAATACCTTGTTCAATCTCGTTACCGGCAAGTCTCTTTACTCGTACCGTAATGCATGATCCCGTGACTAACTCCTTAGTCACATTGAGCTCATTATGATGATGCATTACCGAGTGGGCCCAGAGATACCTCTCCGTCATACGGAGTGACAAATCCCAGTCTCGATCCGTGCCAACCCAACAGACACTTTCGGAGATACCCGTAGTGTACCTTTATAGTCACCCAGTTACGTTGTGACGTTTGGCACACCCAAAGTACTCCTACGGTATCTGGGAGTTGCACGATCTCATGGTCTAAGGAGAAGATACTTGACATTGGAAAAGCTCTAGCAAACGAACTACACGATCTTTGAGCTATGCTTAGGATTGGGTCTTGTCCATCACATCATTCTCCTAATGATGTGATCCCGTTATCAATGACATCCAATGTCCATAGTCAGGAAACCATGACTATCTGTTGATCAACGAGCTAGTCAACTAGAGGCTTACTAGGGACACGTTGTGGTCTATGTATTCACACATGCATTACGATTTCCGGATAATACAATTATAGCATGAACAATAGACAATTACCATGAACAAAGAAATATAATAATAACCATTTATTATTGCCTCTAGGGCATATTTCCAATAGTCTCCCACTTGCACTAGAGTCAATAATCTAGTTACATTGTGATGAATCGAACACCCATTGCAGTCCTGGTGTTGATCATGTTTTGCTCTAGGGAGAGGTTTAGTCAACGGATCTGCTACATTCAGGTCCGTATGTACTTTACAAATATCTATGTCTCCATTTTGAACACTTTCACGAATGGAGTTGAAGCGACGCTTGATATGCCTGGTCTTCCTGTGAAACCTGGGCTCCTTCGCAAGGGCAATAGCTCCAGTGTTGTCACAAAAGAGAGTCATCGGGCCCGACGCATTGGGAATCACCCCTAGGTCGGTAATGAACTCCTTCATCCAGACTGCTTCCTGTGCTGCCTCCGAGGCTGCCATGTACTCCGCTTCACATGTAGATCCCGCCACGACGCTTTGCTTGCAACTGCACCAGCTTACTGCCCCTCCATTCAAAATATACACGTATCCGGTTTGTGACTTCGAGTCATCCAGATCTGTGTCGAAGCTAGCGTCGACGTAACCCTTTACGACGAGCTCTTCGTCACCTCCATAAACGAGAAACATATCCTTAGTCCTCTTCAGGTACTTCAGGATATTCTTGACCGCTGTCCAGTGTTCCATGCCGGGATTACTTTGGTACCTTCCTACCAAACTTACGGCAAGGTTTACATCAGGTCTGGTACACAGCATGGCATACATAATAGACCCTATGGCCGAGGCATAGGGGATGACACTCATCTTTTCTCTATCTTCTGCCGTGGTCGGGCATTGAGCCGTGCTCAATTGCACACCTTGCAATACAGGCAAGAACCCCTTCTTGGACTGATCCATATTGAACTTCTTCAATATCTTGTCAAGGTACGTACTCTGTGAAAGACCAATGAGGCGTCTTGATCTATCTCTATAGATCTTGATGCCTAATATATAAGCAGCTTCTCCAAGGTCCTTCATTGAAAAACACTTATTCAAATAGGCCTTTATACTTTCCAAGAATTCTATATCATTTCCCATCAATAGTATGTCATCCACATATAATAAGAGAAATGCTACAGAGCTCCCACTCACTTTCTTGTAAACACAGGCTTCTCCATAAGTCTGTGTAAACCCAAACGCTTTGATCATCTCATCAAAGCGAATGTTCCAACTCCGAGATGCTTGCACCAGCCCATAGATTGAGCGCTGGAGCTTGCATACTTTGTTAGCATTCTTAGAATCGACAAAACCTTCCGGCTGCATCATATACAATTCTTCCTTAAGGAAGCCGTTAAGGAATGCCGTTTTGACGTCCATCTGCCATATCTCATAATCATAGTATGCGGCAATTGCTAACATGATTCGGACGGACTTCAGCTTCGCTACGGGTGAGAAAGTCTCATCGTAGTCAACCCCTTGAACTTGTCGATAACCCTTAGCGACAAGTCGAGCCTTATAGATGGTCACATTACCATCCGCGTCTGTCTTCTTCTTAAAGATCCATTTATTTTCTATGGCTCGCCAATCATCGGGCAAGTCAGTCAAAGTCCATACTTCGTTTTCATACATGGATCCTATCTCGGATTTCATGGCTTCTAGCCATTTGTCGGAATCCGGGCCCGCCATCGCTTCTTCATAGTTCGAAGGTTCACCGTTGTCTAACAACATGATTTCCAGGACAGGGTTGCCGTACCACTCTGGTGCGGAACGTGTCCTTGTGGACCTACGAAGTTCAGCAGTAACTTGATCCGAAGCTTCATGATCATCATCATTAACTTCCTCCCCAGTCGGTGTAGGCACCACAGGAACATCTTCCCGCGCTGCGCTACTTTCCGGTTCGGAAGGGGTGACTATCACCTCATCAAGTTCCACTTTCCTCCCACTTAATTCTTTCGAGAGAAACTCTTTCTCCAGAAAGGACCCGTTCTTGGCAACGAAGATCTTGCCTTCGGATCTGAGGTAGAAGGTATACCCAATGGTTTCCTTAGGGTATCCTATGAAGACGCATTTTTCCGACTTGGGTTCGAGCTTTTCAGGTTGAAGTTTCTTGACATAAGCATCGCATCCCCAAACTTTTAGAAACGACAGCTTAGGTTTCTTCCCAAACCATAATTCATACGGTGTCGTCTCAACGGATTTCGACGGAGCCCTATTTAAAGTGAATGCGGCAGTCTCTAAAGCATAGCCCCAAAATGAGAGCGGTAAATCGGTAAGAGACATCATAGATCGCACCATATCCAATAGAGTGCGATTACGACGTTCGGACACACCGTTTCGCTGAGGTGTTCCAGGCGGCGTGAGTTGTGAAACGATTCCACATTTCCTTAAGTGCGCACCAAATTCGTGACTTAAATATTCTCCACCACGATCTGATCGTAAGAATTTTATTTTCCTGTCACGTTGATTCTCAACCTCACTCTGAAATTCCTTGAACTTTTCAAAGGTTTCAGACTTGTGTTTCATTAGGTAGACATACCCATATCTACTTAAGTCATCAGTGAGAGTGAGAACATAACGATATCCTCCGCGAGCCTCAACACTCATTGGACCGCACACATCGGTATGTATGATTTCCAATAAGTTGGTTGCTCGCTCCATTGTTCCGGAGAACGGAGTCTTGGTCATCTTACCCATGAGGCATGGTTCGCACGTGTCAAATGATTCGTAATCAAGAGACTCCAAAAGTCCATCTGCATGGAGCTTCTTCATGCGCTTGACACCAATGTGACCAAGGCGGCAGTGCCACAAGTATGTGGGACTATCGTTATCAACTTTACATCTTTTGGTATTCACACTATGAATATGTGTAACATCACGTTCGAGATTCATCAAGAATAAACCATTGACCAGCGGGGCATGACCATAAAACATATCTCTCATATAAATAGAACAACCATTATTCTCGGATTTAAATGAGTAGCCATCTCGAATTAAACGAGATCCAGATACAATGTTCATGCTCAAAGCTGGCACTAAATAACAATTATTGAGGTTTAAAACTAATCCCGTAGGTAGATGCAGAGGTAGCGTGCCGACGGCGATCACATCGACCTTGGAACCATTCCCGACGCGCATCGTCACCTCGTCCTTTGCCAGTCTCCGCTTATTCCGCAGTTCCTGTTTTGAGTTACAAATATGAGCAACCGCACCGGTATCAAATACCCAGGAGCTACTACGAGTACTGATAAGGTACACATCAATTACATGTATATCACATATACCTTTGGTGTTGCCGGCCTTCTTGTCCGCTAAGTATTTGGGGCAGTTCCGCTTCCAGTGACCACTTCCCTTGCAATAAAAGCACTCAGTCTCAGGCTTGGGTCCATTCTTCGACTTCTTCCCGGCAACTGGCTTACCGGGCGCGGCAACTCCCTTGCCGTCCTTCTTGAAGTTCTTCTTACCCTTGCCTTTCTTGAACTTAGTGGTTTTATTCACCATCAACACTTGATGTTCCTTTCTGATCTCCACCTCCGCTGATTTCAGCATTGAATATACCTCAGGAATGGTCTTTTCCATCCCCTGCATATTGAAGTTCATCACAAAGCTCTTGTAGCTCGGTGGAAGCGACTGAAGGATTCTGTCAATGACCGCGTCATCCGGGAGATTAACTCCCAGCTGAGACAAGCGGTTGTGTAACCCAGACATTCTGAGTATGTGCTCACTAACAGAACTATTTTCCTCCATTTTACAGCTGAAGAACTTGTCGGAGACTTCATATCTCTCGACCCGGGCATGAGCTTGGAAAACCATTTTCAGCTCTTCGAACATCTCATATGCTCCATGTTTCTCAAAACGCTTTTGGAGACCCGGTTCTAAGCTGTAAAGCATGCCGCACTGAACGAGGGAGTAATCATCAGCACGTGATTGCCAAGCGTTCATAACGTCTTGGTTCTCTGGGATTGGTGCTTCACCTAGCGGTGCTTCTAGGACATAATCTTTCTTGGCAGCTATGAGGATGATCCTCAGGTTCCGGACCCAGTCCGTATAGTTGCTGCCATCATCTTTCAGCTTGGTTTTCTCTAGGAACGCGTTGAAGTTGAGGACAACGTGGGCCATTTGATCTACAAGACATATTGTAAAGATTTTAGACTAAGTTCATGATAATTAAGTTCATCTAATCAAATTACTCAATGAACTCCCACTCAGATAGACATCCCTCTAGTCATCTAAGTGAAACATGATCCGAGTTAACTAGGCCGTGTCCGATCATCACGTGAGACGGACTAGTCAAGATCGGTGAACATCTTCATGTTGATCGTATCTTCTATACGATTCATGCTCGACCTTTCGGTCCTCCGTGTTCCGAGGCCATGTCTGTACATGCTAGGCTCGTCAAGTCAACCTAAGTGTATTGCGTGTGTTCCGAGGCCATGTCTGTACATGCTAGGCTCGTCAACACCCGTTGTATGCGAACGTTAGAATCTATCACACCCGATCATCACGTGGTGCTTCGAAACAACGAACCTTCGCAACGGTGCACAGTTAGGGAGAACACTTTCTTGAAATTATCATAAGGGATCATCTTACTTACTACCGTCGTTCTAAGCAAATAAGATGCAAAACATGATAAACATCACATGCAATCAAATAGTGACATGATATGGCCAATATCATTTTGCTCCTTTGATCTCCATCTTCGGGGCGCCATGATCATCTTTGTCACCGGCATGACACCATGATCTCCATCATCATGATCTCCATCATCGTGTCTTCATGAAGTTGTCACGCCAACGATTACTTCTACTTCTATGGCTAACGCGTTTAGCAATAAAGTAAAGTAATTTACATGGCGTTATTCAATGACACGCAGGTCATACAAAATAATAAAGACAACTCCTATGGATCCTGCCGTTTGTCATACTCATCGATATGCAAGTCGTGATTCCTATTACAAGAATATGATCAATCTCATACATCACATATATCATTCATCACATCTTCTGGCCATATCACATCACATAGCATATGCTGCAAAAACAAGTTAGACGTCCTCTAATTTTTGTTGCAAGTTTTTACGTGGCTTGTATAGGTTTCTAGAACGTTTCTTACCTACGTAAAACCACAACGTGATATGCCAATTTCTATTTACCCTTCATAAGGACCCTTTTCATCGAATCCGTTCCGACTAAAGTGGGAGAGACAGACACCCGCTAGCCACCTTATGCAACTAGTGCATGTCAGTCGGTGGAACTTGTCTCACGTAAGCGTACGTGTAACGTCGGTCTGGGCCGCTTCATCCCACAATACCGCCGAAACAAGATAAGACTAGTAGCGGCAAGAAGAATTGGCAACATCTACGCCCACAACTGCTTTGTGTTCTACTCGTGCATAGTAACTACGCATCGGCCTGGCTCATGATGCCACTGTTGGGGATCGTAGCAGAATTTTAAAATTTCCTACGCATCACCAAGATCCATCTATGGAGTATACTAGCAACGAGGGGAAAGGAGTGCATCTACATACCCTTGTAGATCGCGAGCGGAAGTGTTCCAATGAACGAGGTTGATGGAGTCGTACTCGCCGTGATCCAAATCACCGATGACCGAGTGCCGAACGGACGGCACCTCCGCGTTCAACACACGTACGGAGCAGCAACGTCTCCTCCTTCTTGATCCAGCAAGGGGAAAGGAGAGGTTGATGGAGATCCAGCAGCACGACGGCGTGGTGGTGGATGTAGCGGGATCTCGGCAGGGCTTCGCCAAGCTTCTGCGAGAGGGAGAGGTGTTGCAGGGGAGGAGGGAGGTGAAGGAAATATGCCCTAGAGGCAATAATAAAGTTATTATTTATTTCCTTATATCATGATAAATGTTTATTATTCATGCTAGAATTGTATTAACCGGAAACATAATACATGTGTGAATACATAGACAAACAGAGTGTCACTAGTATGCCTCTACTTGACTAGCTCGTTAATCAAAGATGGTTATGTTTCCTAGCCATAGACATAAGTTGTCATTTGATTAACGAGATCACCTCATTAGGAGAATGACGTAATTGACTTGACCCATTCCGTTAGCTTAGCACTCGATCGTTTAGTATGTTGCTATTGCTTTCTTGATGACTTATACATGTTCCTATGACTATGAGATTATGCAACTCCCGTTTACCGGAGGTACTTTGTGTGCTACCAAACGTCACAACGTAAATGGGTGATTATAAAGGTGCTCTACAGGTGTCTCCAAAGGTACTTGTTGGGTTGGCGTATTTCGAGATTAGGATTTGTCACTCCAATTGTCGGAGAGGTATCTCTGGGCCCACTCGGTAATGCACATCACTATAAGCCTTGCAAGCATTGTGACTAATGAGTTAGTTGCGGGATGATGTATTACGGAACGAGTAAAGAGACTTGCCAGTAACGAGATTGAACTAGGTACCGAGATACCGACGATCAAATCTCGGGCAAGTAACATACCGGTGACAAAGGGAACAACGTATGTTGTTATGCGGTCTGACCGATAAAGATCTTCGTAGAATATGTGGGAGCCAATATGGGCATCCAGGTCCCGCCATTGGTTATTGACCGGAGACGTGTCTCGGTCATGTCTACATAGTTCTCGAACCCGTAGGGTCCGCACGCTTAACGTTACAATGACAGTTTTATTGAGATTTGATGTACCGAAGGAGTTCGGAGTCCCGGATGAGATCGGAGACATGACGAGGAGTCTCGAAATGGCCGAGACGTAAAGATCGATATATTGGACGACTATATTCGGACTTCGGAAAGGTTCCGAGTGATTCGGGTATTTTTCGGAGTACCGGAGAGTTACGGGAATACGTATTGGGCCTTATTGGGCCATACGGGAAAGAAGGAAAAGGGCCTCAAGGGTGGCCGCACCCCTCCCCTTGGTCTGGTCCGAATTGGACTAGGGAAGGGGGGCGCCCCTTCCTTCCTTCTCTTTTTCCCTTCCTCTTTTCCTTTTCCATATGGGAGGTGGAATCCTACTAGGACTAGGGAGTCCTAGTAGGACTCCACACTTGGTGCGCCCCCTCCTAGGGCCGGCCTCCTCCTCCCTTGCTCCTTTATATACGGGGGCAGGGGGCACCCCAGAGACACAACAATTGATCCTTGAGATCTCTTAGCCGTGTGCGGTGCCCCCTCCACCATATTACACCTCGATAATACCGTTGCGGAGCTTAGGCGAAGCCCTGCGTCGGTGGAACATCATCATCGTCACCACGCCGTCGTGCTGACGAAACTCTCCCTCAACACTCGGCTGGATCGGAGTTCGAGGGACGTCATCGAGCTGAACGTGTGTAGAACTCGGAGGTGCCGTACGTTCGGTACTTGATTGGTCGGATCGTGAAGACGTACGACTACATCAACCGCGTTGTGATAACGCTTCCGCTGTCGGTCTACGAGGGTACGTGGACAACACTCTCCCCTCTCGTTGCTATGCATCACCATGATCTTGCGTGTGCGTAGGAATTTTTTTGAAATTACTACGTTCCCCAACAGGAGGCGCCAAAGGCTGTGGTCTTGCTGCCCTCCCTTCCCCCCCTTTATATAGGCCCCCTGGGAGGGGGGGGGGTGCCGGCTAAGAACCCATCTGTGGGGGGGCCAAGGGGGGGAAACTTCCCCCCCAAGTCAAGTGGGGCGCCCCCCACCCTAGGGTTTCCAACCCTAGGTGCAGGGGGAGGCCCATGGGGGGTGCCCCAGCCCACTAAGGGCTGGTTCCCTTCCCACTTCAGCCCATGGGGCCCTCCGGCATAGGTGGCCCCACCCGGTGGACCCCCGGGACCCTTCCGGTGGTCCCGGTACAATACCGATAACCCCCGAAACTTTCCCGGTGGCCGAAACTGGACTTCCTATATATAATTCTTCACCTCCGGACCATTCCGGGACTCCGAACAACTTTCGGGTTTCTGCATACTCATATCTCTACAACCCTAGCGTCACCAAACCTTAAGTGTGTAGACCCTACGGGTTCGGGAGACATGCAAACATGACCGAGACGCCTCTTCGGTCAATAACCAACAGCGGGATCTGGATACCCATGTTGGCTCCCACATGTTCCACGATGATCTCATCGGATGAACCACGATGTCTAGGATTCAATCAATCCCGTATACAATTCCCTTTGTCAATCGGTATGTTACTTGCCGGAGATTCGATCGTCGGTATCCCAATACCTTGTTCAATCTCGTTACCGGCAAGTCTCTTTACTCGTACCGTAATGCATGATCCCGTGACTAACTCCTTAGTCACATTGAGCTCATTATGATGATGCATTACCGAGTGGGCCCAGAGATACCTCTCCGTCATACGGAGTGACAAATCCCAGTCTCGATCCGTGCCAACCCAACAGACACTTTCGGAGATACCCGTAGTGTACCTTTATAGTCACCCAGTTACGTTGTGACGTTTGGCACAACCAAAGTACTCCTACGGTATCCGGGAGTTGCACGATCTCATGGTCTAAGGAGAAGATACTTGACATTGGAAAAGCTCTAGCAAACGAACTACACGATCTTTGAGCTATGCTTAGGATTGGCTCTTGTCCACCACATCATTCTCCTAATGATGTGATCCCGTTATCAATGACATCCAATGTCCATAGTCAGGAAACCATGACTATCTGTTGATCAACGAGCTAGTCAACTAGAGGCTTAGTAGGGACACGTTGTGGTCTATGTATTCACACATGCATTATGATTTCCGGATAATACAATTATAGCATGAACAATAGACAATTACCATGAACAAAGAAATATAATAATAACCATTTATTATTGCCTCTAGGGCATATTTCCAACATCTTGTTCTTATCTTCTTTCTGAAAGAACAAAATTCTTACTTTAGATAGATACTTGTCTAATTTTGTTACTTTTATTATTCCTTCTTATTACATAGTGCGATGGTTTTGGTATCCGCCCCCGTTAGCCCTCGTCCTGTCTATGATTCAGATGTGGTATATATTATATTTTTATTACTATTTGGTTCATTTATTGTTTATGACAAATATGCCGACCAACGTGACATAGATTTTATTTATCTAGGAGGTGGTTGAACCGGAAATTCCAACCGACCCTATTGTCGAGAGGTTAAATTTAGTTGAAGAAGAAAACAATTACTTGAAGGAAAAAATAAAAAAAATGAGGAGGAGAAGATGATATTGGAGTTGCATGTTGCGGATGTCGTCGATGATCACAAGATCAAGATGGATGCAATGCGCTTGCAGATTAGAAAGATTAGAAAATATGCCATTCATACCGAGGCTTGGTATCATTATGCCGTTGGATCAATTGTTACCTTGGTTGAGATTATGATCGCATTTGTTTTCACATTGAAATGTTTTACATAGTTTCAATGTATGGTTTAATTAATTAGATGCTTTGGAGAGCTATATATATGTTGTTAGATGAGAACTATGTATGTACTTTGGTTTTAATGTGATGATGAACTTCTATTAATTTGGTCACTTAATTATCTATTCATGATGTTCTGTAATGGTTTTTGACACACTTAATTATATATAATGCACGCAGATGAACCAGCAATGGATGTACGGTGACAGACACACCTCCGAGTACATTAAGGGCGTGCATGATTTTCTCGAAGTGGCTGAGGCAAACAAGCAGAATGGTTTTATGTGTTGTCCATGCCCTACATGTGGGAATACGAAGTCTTACTCTGACCGGAAAATCCTTCACACCCACTTGCTTTACAAGGGTTTCATGCCACACTATAATGTTTGGACGAGGCACGGAGAAATAGGGGTTATGATGGAAGACGGCGAAGAAGAAGAGGACGATGACAACTATGTGCCCCCTGAATACGGTGATGCTGCAACGGGGGAAGCTGCTGAAGATCAAGAGGAACCAGACGATGTGCCCAATGATGCTGCAAGGGGGGAAGCTGCTGAAGATCAAGAGGAACCAGTGCCCGATGATGATGATCTCCGCCGGCTCATTGTCGATGCAAGGACGCAATGCGAAAGTCAAAAGGAGAAGCTGAAGTTCGATCGCATGTTAGAGGATCACAAAAAAGGGTTGTACCCCAATTGCGAAGATGGCAACACAAAGCTCGGTACCGTACTGGAATTGCTGCAGTGGAAGGCAGAGAATGCTGTGCCTGACAAAGGATTTGAGAAGCTATTGAAAATATTGAAGAAGAAGCTTCCAAAGGATAACAAATTGCCCGATAGTACATACGTAGCAAAGAAGGTCGTATGCCCTCTAGGATTGGAGGTGCAGAAGATACATGCATGCCCTAATGACTGCATCCTCTACCGCGGTGCGTACAAGGATCTGAACGCATGCCCGGTACGCGGTGCATTGCGGTATAAGATCAGACGAGATGACCCTGGTGATGTTGACGGCGAGACCCCCAGGAAGAGGGTTCCTGCGAACGTGATGTGGTATGCTCCTATAATACCACGGTTGAAACGTCTGTTCAGAAACGAAGAGCATGCCAAGTTGATGCGATGGCACAGTGAGGACCGTAAGAAAGACGGGAAGTTGAGAGCACCCGCTGACGGGTCGCAGTGGAGAAAAATCGAGAGAAAGTACTGGGCTGAGTTTGCAGCGGACCCAAGGAACGTATGGTTTGGTTTAAGCGCGGATGGCATTAATCCTTTCGGGGAGTAGGGCAGCAATCACAGCACCTGGCCTGTGACTCTATGTATGTATAACCTTCCTCCTTGGATGTGCATGAAGCGGAAGTTCATTATGATGCCAGTTCTCATCCAAGGCCCTAAGCAACCCGGCAACGACATTGATGTGTACCTAAGGCCATTAGTTGAAGAACTTTTACAGCTGTGGAATGGAAATGGTGTACGTACGTGGGATGAGCACAAACAGGAGGAATTTAACCTGCACGCGTTGCTGTTTGTAACCATCAACGATTGGCCCGCTCTCAGTAACCTTTCAAGACAGACAAACAAGGGATACCACGCATGCACGCACTGTTTAGATGACACTAAAAGTATATACCTGGACAAATGCAGGAAGAATGTGTACCTGGGCCATCGTCGATTTCTTCCGACCAACCATCAATGTCGAAAGAAAGGCAAGCACTTCAAAGGCGAGGAAGATCACCGGAAGAAGCCCGCCATGCGTACCGGTGATCACGTACTTGCTATGGTCAATGATTTACACGTAATCTTTGGAAAGGGTCCCGGCGGACTAGCTGTTCCGAATGACGCTGAGGGACACGCACCCATGTGGAAGAAGAAATCTATATTTTGGGACCTACCCTACTGGAAAGAGCTAGAGGTCCGCTCTTCAATCGACGTGATGCACGTGACGAAGAACCTTTGCGTGAACCTGCTAGGCTTCTTGGGCGTGTATGGGAAGACAAAAGATACACCTGAGGCACGGGAGGACCTGCAACGTTTGCACGAAAAAGATGGCATGCCTCCGAAGCAGTATGAAGGTCCTGCCAGCTACGCTCTTACGAAAGAAGAGAAAGAAATCTTCTTTGAATGCCTGCTCAGTATGAAGGTCCTGACTGGCTTCTCGTCGAATATAAAGGGAATAATAAATATGCCAGAGAAAAAGTTCCAGAACCTAAAGTCTCATGACTGCCACATGATTATGACGCAACTGCTTCCGGTTGCATTGAGGGGGCTTCTACCGGAAAACGTCCGATTAGCCATTGTGAAGCTATGTGCATTCCTCAATGCAATCTCTCAGAAGGTGATCGATCCAGAAATCATATCAAGGCTAAGGAGTGATGTGGCGCAATGTCTTGTCAGTTTCGAGCTGGTGTTCCCACCATCCTTCTTCAATATCATGACGCACGTCCTAGTTCATCTAGTCGACGAGATTGTCATTCTGGGGCCCGTATTTCTACACAATATCTTCCCCTTTGAGAGGTTCATGGGAGTCCTAATGAAATATGTCCATAACCGCGCTAGGCCAAAAAGAAGCATCTCCATGGGCCATCAAACAGAGGATGTCATTGGGTTTTGTGTTGACTTCATTCCTGGCCTTAAGAAGATAGGTCTCCCTAAATCGCGGTATGAGGGGAGACTGACTGGAAATGGCACGCTTGGAGGGGACTCAATAATATGCAGGGACGGATATTCTTGGTCTCAAGCACACTACACAGTTCTATAGAACTCTACCTTGGTGACACCGTATGTCGATGAACACAAGAACAATCTGCGCTCCAAACACCCGGAGCAGTGTGACGACTGGATTACATGTGAACACATCAGGACTTTCAGCAGTTGGTTGGAAACACGTCTCAGAGGTGACACCACTATTTGTGATGAGTTGTACTCGTTGTCCAGGGGACCATCTTCTACTGTATTGACTTACAAAGGATACGAGATAAATGTGAATACATTTTACATGATCGCCCAAGATCAAAAGAGCACCAACCAAAACAGCGGTGTCCGCTTTGATGCAGCAACCGAGAGGGGAAATGACACATATTATGGTTACATAATGGAGATATGGGAACTTGACTACGGACATGATTTTAAGGTCCCTTTGTTTAAGTGCAAATGGGTCAATCTGTCAGGAGGCGGGGTACAGGTAGACCCACAGTACGGAATGACAACAGTGGATCTGAACAGTCTTGGGTACACTGACGAACTGTTCATCCTAGGCAATGATGTGGCACAGGTTATCTATGTGAAGTACATGTCTACCAGACCGAGAAAAAGAAAAGATAAGGAAGCGAATACATCATACGATGAGCCAAAGCGCCACATAGTTCTTTCAGGAAAAAGGGACATTGTGGGAGTGGAGGGCAAGACAGACATGTCTGAAGATTATGAAAAGTTTCATGAAATTCCTCCCTTCAAAGTCAAGGCTGACCCAAGCATTCTGGTAAACGATGAAGATTATCCATGGTTATGGCGCAATAAGCAAATGACACAAGCGAAGAAAAAGTGAAGACTTTCTCCCGCAACTATTATGATGATACCATGCCAACTTTGTAACAGACGAGTATGATACCATTGTCCGTTTTGTACACGAAGTGCATCTAGTTTTTTCCGTAACCCTCTCAACTTTCTTGCACATGCTATGTGGATGAAATGATGATACCATGCCAACTTTCAACCTTTTCAGAGTTCATTTGAAATGCTTTTCAATTTTAGGGTCTTATAGCTCAAAATAATTAGTAAATGCATGAAAAATAACAAATGAAGTCAGAAAGGGTTGAAAATTGATGATGTGGCTTTGAATGGTGCATTTTGAACACACAAAAAGTCAGGAGTTCAAATAAGTTTAGAAAAATGAAATCCCTTTGTAACAGACGAGTTTCCGTATGAAATCCTGATAATTCGAAAGAGATTGTCCGTTTTGTACACGAAGTGCATCCAGTTTTTGCCGTAACCCTCTCAACTTTCTTGCACATGCTATGTGGATGAAATGATGATACCATGCCAACTTTCAACCTTTTCAGAGTTCATTTGAAATGCTTTTCAATTTTAGGGTCTTATAGCTCAAAATAATCATTAAATGCATGAAAAATGGTTAATGAAAAATAACAAATAAAATAAATAAGTAATTAGAAACAAAATAATATAAACTTTAATAAAATATATAAGTAGAAACAAAATAAAATAAACTTTAATAACATAAATAAAATTTATGAAACTAAAATTATCAAGGTATCTTGTGTTCAAAACATGATAAGCAACCTCTAGTATTATTGAAACTAAAATTATATAAAATTGATGCAACTAAAATTATCGAAGTATTTTCTGTTCAAAATCATTGAAAGCAAAAATAATTTTCATAAAGAACTTTTTTTGTTAGAAACTTTAATAGCAAAAAGAATTATCATAAAGTAAAATAAATAAGTAATTAGAAACAAAATAAAATAAAATAAATAAGTTTTTTGTTGTAAGTAGAAACAAAACAAAATAAATAAAGCAAAAAAGAAAACAAAAAAATAGGCAAAAAATAAAAATTATGCCACCTACTGGGCCACCACGGCCTGAATACGACTAGAAACCCATCCATGGGCCAGGATTCAGGCCCGCAGAAGGCCTAGTAGGCCCACATGCATGTATAGAGAGGTTAGGCCCGTAAGCCTGCTTTAGAGAGGAGCTCGACAGCTCAGGTGTACCGCACCTTATAAACAGGTGCGGCTCTCTCTCAGCTAGCGAGGTGGGACTAAACTCCCACCACCACGCCGCTGTGCAAGGCCATTGGTCCCAGTTGGTGGCACGAACCGGGACCAATGCCACCCTTTGGTCCCGGTTGGTGGCACGAACCGGGACCAATGCCACCCTTTGGTCCCGGTTCGTGGCACCAACCGGGACCAATGCCCCCCTTTAGTCCCGGTTGGTGCCACCAACCAGGACCAAAGGCCGCCGCTTCCCGCCCTTTGGGCTGCTGAAAAGAGGCCTTTGGTCCCGGTTGGTGGCACCAATCGGGACTAAAGGGGGGCATTGGTCCCGGTTGGTGCCACGAACCGGGACCAATGCTCTCAGTATATAAGAAAGCACTTAGCGTTTTTCAGATTCATCTCTGCATCAGTTCCCCCGCCCCGACGACGCCGCCAGGCTGCGCGAGCTCGCCCCGTCGACACCGTCACCGCCCTCTGCTGCCTCTTCGACGCGCAGCCGCCCCTTCCCCGAGCACGCCACCGGCGGCCCGCCCCGACCACGCCGCGCGCCCCTGCCCCGACCACGTCGTCGTCGCCCCAGCTGCCCCGACCACGCCGCCGTCGCCTCTGCCTCGCCCTGCCCCGACCACGCCGCCGTCGCCTCTGCCCCTGCCCCGACCACGCCGTCATCGCCTCTGCCCCTGCCCCGACACGCCGCCGTCGCCTTGGTCAGGGCCGGCACTGCCCCCTTCCTCCCTGTTTTTTCTGCACATATATATGATGTTTTTTTCTGATTATATGTATATGTATGTGTGTATATCTGTTTATATGTCCTTTTTAGATTTTTTTTGCATTTTTATAAAAATGTATATATGTTCTCTGTGTATATATATGTTCATGTATATATGCAAAAGATAGATTTTTAGAAAAGTTAGGATTTTTTTCTGTTCATAGATTTTTTTGGTGATATTAATCATTGTAGAATATGCAAATGTTTGTATATTCATATGAAAAATGCATTAGGAAAACCTTTACTTTTTTTCAAAATTTTCTATTTGAACATTTTTTATGAATGAGAGGAAAAAGGAAAATAAGAAGAGGAAAGGAAAAGGAGAAGAAGAGGAGAAATAAATAAGAAGAGGAAAAAAGAAGAAAAAGAAGAGGAGAAGAAGAAAGGAATAGAAGAGAAAAAGAAAAATAGAAAAAATTCTATTTTTTTCTTCTTCTCTCCTCTATTCCTTTCTTCTTCTCCTCTTTTTTTTCTTCTTTTTTTTCTTCGATCTTCTCCTCTATTCCTTTCTTCTTCTCCTCTTTTTGTTTCTTCTTTGTTTTCTTATGTTTTATCGGGTCTGTCGTCGTCGATATACCCCTCTCCCGATAACTTCAACACGAGGGGGGGGTCGATATACCCCCTCCCCGATAATATTATTTTCCCATGTACGTATGTCGTCGTTGTCGATATAACCCCCTCCCGATAACTTCAACACGTGGGGGGGGGTCGATATACCCCCTCCCCGATAACATTATTTTCCCATGTATGTATGTCGTCGTTGTCGATATATATAACTCCCTCCCAGATAACTTCGACATGATGACGGTCGATATTTATACCCCCTCTCGACCGTGATAACTTATACCACGGGAGCACCCCCCGGCCCTCTCGCTCGACCAAAACTCTCGAGGACACCCAAACCCTAGAAAAAAACGATGTCGGTCTCCTACCCCCTCCCGCCGCGCCCCTACCCTTGAAGCGTTGCCGAGGCCACCCCAAACCCGGAATAAGCTAGGTCTACGTTTGCACTAATATATCCACCTGCTGTCATGTTTGTGTAATAATTGCCATGTTGTAATATTTGCAGAAACAATGGAGCACGGACGAGACGAGCAAGCAGAAGAGGTGTTGGGGGACATAATCTTAGCCGGAGGTGATATCTTGTCGTATCTTAACGACAATGATGGTCTGGAAGAACAGGGTGAAGAAGCAGGCTACGGTGATCGAAGAGTGGAGGAGGAAAGACATGATTATGATGGCTCCGGTGACCCAATGCTGGTGCAAGAAGGAGCCCGTGGTGACGGCTCCGGTGACCGAACAGAGTCCGGCCAGGTAAATATATTAGTTAAGCCTGTGCTGACTAGCTAATTGATGCATTCATTGTTTTGGTATGTACACATATTAATTAACACTCGTCTTTCTTCTTTTTTCTAGCCCTCCGGATCGAGCACAACTTCGGTAAAGAGACGAGGCCCGAAGAGAAAGTTGCGCTCGGATGAAAGGTTTGAGATCACAGCAATCGCGCGCGACGGCCAACCGATTGAACCCATCCGGACAAAGGATGCATTTGCTGCTCAGTGCGGGGTTCTGTTAGGGACAAGATCCCGATCAGCATCCACCAATGGTATAAGCCTAAGAAGGAAGACCCTGAGGTGTCTTATGTCAATGATATGCAGAAAGATGATCTTTGGACTGAGCTGAAGGCAAATTTCACCCTACCGCCAGTTAAAGAGCAATTAATCAAGTCTCATGCTCTTAAGAAGATGGCAGACCTATTCAGGAGGTGGAAGAATGAGCTGAAAACGTTTGTCGACAAAGAAGAGACACCAGAATTCATCGACCGGTATGAGAAGATCAGAGATCACTGGCCCGCATTTGTGGCCCACAAGACATCGGAAAAGAGTAAGAAGATTTCAGCGACAAACAAGAAGAATGCTGCGAAGAAGAAGCTTCACCATCGCATGGGGTCAGGTGGCTACTTCAAAGCCTGGCCTAAGTGGGCCAAGGCTGAGAATGATCTGCTTGAAAAAGGGATCGAACCACAGACAATGAACTGGACAGACCGTTGCCGGACTTGGTTCTTCGGGGCTGGCGGAACCTTGGACCCTGTATCAGGGAGGTGCGTTTGGACGAACGAGCTTTTGAGAATACCAGTCAAGAAGATTCAGCAATATATCGATGCAACGCAGGAAGGGACGTTCGTTCCAGACAGAGAGAACGACGAGCTCACAATGGCCCTCGGGAATCCTGAGCACCCTGGACGGACACGAGGCATGCGAGGCTCCGTTCCATGTAAGGCTGGTTTTCCGGACGCAGGCGGTTACAAAAGCCAGGAGAGGAGGAAAAAAATGGAGCAGACCCAAATTCAGAAGCTGCACGAAAGGGTTCAAGCGCTAGAGGAACGAGACGGCAATCGACATGCCGAAACTACCCCGAAGCTACCCCGCCATCTCAGCGGAGAAGCAGCGTGGCTTCCACCGAGCTGCTTCAGCCGGAGCATGTCTTGACGGCTCCTGCTAGCTACCCCGTGGATGCTATCACGGAGTCTCAACATTGCCACCTTATGGCGCAATGGCAGAACTTCAAAGTCAAGGCGGCTGTTGGCTCTGTTTTACCTCCTGAACCCGGCGCAACCTACCACTGCCGGCCGATTCCAGAAGGATATGCTAGGGTGATGGTGGATGAAATAACGGAGGGATTTGAGGACCTCCAGCTTGACCACCCTACCGGTGAAGGGGAGACTCGGCTGGGTTTAGCTCTGAAGACTCCGTGCCTATGGCGGAAGGAGCTCATTAACCTTCCGAACTGGACGCCTCCGGCGAGTAAGGGCACTCCGCCGCCGCCTCCTCCTCCGGCGAGTGATCAGGGCACTCAGCCTCCTTCTCCGGCGCGTGGCGGCACTCCGCCTCCTCCTCCGGCGAGTGATCAGGGCACTCAGCCTCCTTCTCCGGCGCGTGGCGGCACTCCGCCTCCTTCTCCGCCTGCGCCGGCGTGCCAGAGCAGCCAGCCTCCTCCTTCTCCGCCTCGTCAGCAAGGGCGGAAGAGACCCGCCGCCGCTCCGGCTGCTCCGGCGCGTCGTAGTCCTTCTCCTCCGCCTCGTAAGCAAGGAAAGAAGACAGCCGCAGCCGCTCCGTCTGCTCTGCCGGCGTCTAGCAGTACAGCTGCCAGAGGCGGGAGGCAATACAGATTCGGTCCTTCTCTGAAGACTCCAGAGAAGTTACCATACGAGAGGACCGAGGAGGAGAACGCGAAGATCGTGCGAGCCGAAGTGAAGAACTTCTTTGAAGGGGTGAAAGCAAAGAAACATCCACCTCCGGAGGAGAAGGTAGATCCGGTGAAAGCGAAGCGCACTCTGGATGCCCTGACAAAACCACCAAAGTCTCCGCCGAAAGGCAACTATGAGCGCATTATTGCAAAGACATTTGTCGAAGCGGAGCGGTCGGGAAGTACTGTCAGTGATCAAAGGTTAAAAGAACGACGAGCTGGGAAAAAAATTGCCCAGCTCGGCGAACAAGCGAACCAATCGTGCCCCCCGCTCAAGGTGTCTAAAGACATCGTCGCTAATGATCCGAGGATGGTGGCCGGTTATAGCAATCTTGGAGATTACCTGCCCGACGATGTACATTATGAAATCATGGAGGTGGACGAACACAAATACCATTACGGGAAGCCTCTCGTCAAAGATGAAAGATCTCTAACAACGATGATGCGAAGATTACATGATTGGTACATGAAAACCTGCAGAGAGTCTGATGGGATGAATACTTTGACGCTGAGAGTTAAACCGGAGCATGACCTCGTTGGAATTGAACTGCTGAATGTTCCATTTGAGGAGTTCTTCCAGTTTTTCAATCAAAAGGCCCTCGATAAATCAACGATCACTTGCTACTGTCTGTAAGTAGTACTACTTCTGTCATTAAGTCTCTCTATATAGGTCAGCTCTTTCATTGCATGTATTTATAATTATCCTCACTATATTATGCAGATTGAAGATCGCCGAATTGAAGAAAAGACAAATCGGTGATATTGGGTTCATTAACACAAATCTCATAGATGCATATACGGTTGAAAAACATGCCAAAGAAGCCGAGGCCAACTTGCTACGATCGTTGGTATTAAATCAAAACAAAGATATAATACTCTTTCCTTACAACTTCAAGTGAGTGTTACTGTCTTGTGCATATTCGGTTTCCCTTATTAGTCCAGGTTATGGTAATGTAATTGATGACTTATGCATGCATGCGCAGCTTCCACTATATTCTCCTAGAGATTAAGCTTGAGCAGGGAGTAGTAACCGTCTTAGACTCGAGACGAAAAGATCCCCAGGACTATGCGGACATGACTCAAATGCTCGAGAAGTAAGTTAAATCGATCATTATCCACCATATCAGCAACTTTGTTCATTTCCTGATATCAAGTAATTGTTTTCTTTGTCTGGCAGGGTTTGGAGAAAATTCACCACAAAAGCTCCGGGACTGCCGAAGAAGCTGCAATTTAGACACCCGAAAGTAAGTACTATAGTAGCATGTTCCGCACATCTCCTAGTGATTCAAGCGCTAGTTTCATCAATACCATTTAGCATGCTTGCTTATCAGTTAGATTGACCTCTATTTCTTGTAAAGTGGTTGTGGCAGGAACAAGGGAATGATTTCTGTGGATACTACGTTTGCGAGTCTATCCGCCACACGACCTGTGAGCGGGGCTACTCTGACGAACAATATGAAGTGCGTAAGCAATAATATTCACAATTTTATTTTATTACCATCATTTGTGTCGAGTTTCATTTATTCATATATATATGTATTGACCCCCTTCTTCAAATTAGATGTTTCGGATGCGGGATGAACTCCTAGCACCAGATCGTATGCGAGCAATTCAAGAGGAATTGGCGGCATTCTTTCTTGACCACGTGATCGCTGAAAACGGAGAATACTATGTGGACCCTGTGTTCTTACAATTTAATTAGGGGATTATATTGTAAGAGATAATTATTGTATATATGTAGCCGGTAGTGTCAGATAGATATACGAGAACTTGTTGTTCGACCAATCTCTCGGAGAAGGAGAGGTGGTCGATATCACTTCTCTCTGTATGCATATGTTCATGACGATCTTCTGTTTCCTTCATTTGCTTACTAGCTAGCGTGTCTAGTCCTCTCCATACGTATATAGTACGTAGCGTCAACCAAGCATGGAGATAAGAGAGGACACTTCTCTCTATTAATTAGCTAGCTAACACAATATATGAACACCTAAATTAACCCCCCAAAATCCCCAACCCCCTCCCTTAAAAAAAAACCCCAGCCCCTGAAATGCTGACGCGTGGATGCCTATTGGTCCCGGTTGGTGACACCAACCGGGACAAAAGGCCTTGCCTATTGGTCCCGGTTGGTGGCACCAACCGGGACCAAAGGCCCCCCTGCCTGGGCTGGCAGCAGCGGCCACGTGGAGGACCTTCTGTCCCGGTTCGTGTAAGAACCGAGACTAAAGGGTTAGGGCTTTAGTAACGACCCTTTAGTCCCGATTCGAAAACCAGGACAAAAGACCCTTACCAACCGGGGTAAAAGCCCCTTTTTCTACTAGTGTCCTAAGCATTTGTTTTGGATGTCATCATATATACCTAAGAGAGTGATCTTCACTAAATTATTTATCTCAACATGCAGGCATGTCACATCAGCGTACAATTATGAATGGGGTATGACCCACCTCAACATACAACCATGCATGGGAAAAGACCCACCACTACATACAATCATGCATGCGAAAATATTTTCATTCTACTCCCCCCGTTCCTAAATATTTGTTTTTCTAGACATTTCAAATGACTACCACATACGGATGTATGTAGACATATTTTAGAGTGTAGATTCACTCATTTTACTCCGTATGTAGTCACTTATTGAAATGTCTAGAAAGACAAATATTTAGGAACGGAGGGAGTATTATTGTACTCATATTCAACAAATATGTTACAACTGTCCATAATCAAATATAATAAGTCTTATGCATTTTTTATTTTGGTTCATGTGTTATTATTCTAAATATAAATATTTATATTCCAGACAATCATATCTCATTGAAACGTATTGCAACCAATTCTAGCAGCAACGCATGGGGGGGGGGTCATCTAGTTTATATAGACTTGAAGAGGGCAGGAAACTCTATGTTCTCATTATATCTCTTGTTTATCCAAAACACGGTGGTTATCATCTTGTGAATCAAGGTTTAGCGAATAACACTTACTAAAGTTGCATGTTCACGATTTTAGTATGAATTAATGGTCGTATTTATGCATCTCGGGACCCATGTACGCTAATGAAAGCATGACTATTTCAGGTGGCCAAAGCGTTAGCAATCCCTAAGCTATTCAACGATCCTTCACAGAGATCATGCGAAGGTCCATGATGTGCACATGTACTATGCAAGTTGGCCTACATATGTGCTCCATATTATGCTCCCGACTTGTATATGATCATGAACCCACGATAACCATCAAGTGTCCATTTATGGCTCTCTTTACCATCTCACGTGTGCCATGCTATGGCGGCACACCCTTTTGGCACATCGGTGGCACGTGCGTAAGACTGCCTGTAGCTAGTATCAGGCAAAATTGTCGAGAAAAGTCATGCTTCTCGAAAATAACTTTTTCAGAGGAGTCACACCAAGTATTTTGTCCTGGAAATTGCGTCTCAAGACTAACTTCCACTAGTAGAAAAATAGGCTTCCATACGCCCCCATTAGTCCCCAAAATAATCGAACCGCGACAAAAGGGGTCTTTAGTCGCGGTTCGGGAGGAGACCCGCGATCAACTATCTGGGCCCAGCGCGCTCGGTCGACAGCTGGCAGACGGGAGGGGCTTTAGTCCCGGTTGGCCTGGCCAACCGGGACTAAAGGTCCCCGAAGGCCTTTAGTCGCGGTTGGCCAGGCCAACCGGGACTAAAGGCCCATCCAGCTGGCGGACGGGAGGGGCTTTAGTCCCGGTTGGCCTGGCCAACCGGGACTAAAGGTCCCCGAAGGCCTTTAGTCGCGGTTGGCCAGGCCAACCGGGACTAAAGGCCCATCCCTATATATAGGACTCAGCTCACTTCACTTCACTCAGCTCACTTCACAATTTTCAGAAGGGGGTGGTGGGTTTGCTTTTGGTTCCTCCTATGCACACAAGGTGTTCGATGAAATGCCCGAGAGCCTGAAACAAACATGATATGAAGTGTCCGAGCCACACTTGAGCTTTCTCATTTATTTTTCCTCCGCGATCGCGGTTAGCAACTTGAACCTTTCATGTGTCATTGATAAAATATGCATGTGTGTAGTTCATTGTTTAATTTGTATTATTTCTAGCTAGTTAGTTTAACAAATGCATGATGGTTAATTATATACTTTATATAATAATAATGCAGATGAATCGGCAATGGATGTACGGTCCCCGACTCTCCGGCGAGTTCACTACGGGTTTGAAAGATTTCCTCGTAGTGGCAAATGCGAACAAGCAGCAAGGTTTTATTATCTGTCCATGTGCTGTCTGTAAGAATCAGAAGGGTTACTCCTCCTCAAGAGACGTTCACATGCACCTGCTTCGGCACGGTTTCATGCGAAGCTATAATTGTTGGACCAAGCATGGAGAAAGAGGGGTTAGAATGGAAGAAGATGAAGAAGGGGATGATATCGATGACAACTATCATGATCATTTCGGTGA
Source organism: Triticum aestivum (assembly GCF_018294505.1). Taxonomy (NCBI): domain Eukaryota; kingdom Viridiplantae; phylum Streptophyta; class Magnoliopsida; order Poales; family Poaceae; genus Triticum; species Triticum aestivum. Next base: position 521,799,770 of record NC_057814.1, on the reverse strand, counting down.
TACTTTCATGGAGGATGATGCTGAAGGTGGGGAAGGGTTAGGTGAAGGTGAAGAAGAGGCACATGATGAGCCCGCTGATGATCTTGGTCGGACCATTGCTGATGCACGGAGACGCTGCGAAACTGACAAGGATAGGGAGAATTTGGATCGCATGTTAGAGGATCACAAAAAGTCGTTGTATCCAGGATGCGATAATAGTCTGAAAAAGCTGGGCTGCACACTGGATTTGCTAAAATGGAAGGCACAGGAAGGTGTAGGTGACTCATCATTTGAAAATTTGCTGAAAATGTTGAAGAATATGTTTCCGAAGAATAACGAGTTGCCCGCCAGTACGTACGAAGCAAAGAAGGTTGTCTGCCCTCTAGGTTTAGAGGTTCTGAAGATACATGCATGCATTAACGACTGCATCCTCTACCGCGGTGAATACGAGAATTTGAATGAATGCCCTGTATGCACTGCATTGCGTTATAAGATCAGAGGCGATGACCCTGGTGACGATGTTGAGGGCGAGAAACCCAGGAAGAGGGTTCCCGCCAAGGTGATGTGGTATGCTCCTATAATACCACGGTTGAAACGTCTGTTCATGAACAAAAAGCATGCCAAGTCGTTGCGATGGCACAAAGAGGACCGTAAGTCCGACGGGGAGTTGAGACACACCGCTGATGGAACGCAATGGAGAAAGATCGACAGAGTGTTCAAAGATTTTGCAGCTGACGCAAGGAACATAAGATTTGGTCTAAGTACTGATGGCATGAATCCTTTTGGCGAGCAGAGCTCCAGCCATAGCACCTGGCCCGTGACTCTATGCATCTACAACCTTCCTCCTTGGTTGTGCATGAAGCGGAAGTTCATTATGATGCCAGTGCTCATCCAAGGTCCAAAGCAACCCGGGAACGACATCGATGTGTACCTAAGGCCATTAGTTGATGAACTTTTACAGTTGTGGGCCAGACCTGGTGTACGTGTCTGGGATGAGCACAAAGGAGAGGAATTTGACCTACGAGCGTTGCTTTTTGTAACCATCAACGATTGGCCTGCTCTCAGTAACCTTTCGGGACAGACAAATAAGGGATACAATGCATGCACGCACTGCTTACATGAGACTGAAAGTGTACGTTTGGTTAATTGTAAGAAGAACGTGTACCTGGGTCATCGTCGATTTCTTCCCCGAAATCATAACGTAAGAAAGAAAGGCAAGCATTTCAACGGCAAGGCAGATCACCGGCCGAAGCCTGCGGAACGTACTGGTGCTGAGATATTTGATATGGTCAAGGATTTGAAAGTCATCTTTGGAAAGGGTCCTGGCGGACAATCAGTTCCGCGGGGAGTTGACGGGCACGCACCCATGTGGAAGAAGAAATCTATATTTTGGGAGCTAGAATATTGGAAAGTCCTAGATGTCCGCTCTGCAATCGACGTGATGCATGTTACGAAGAATATTTGCGTGAACCTGCTAAGCTTCTTGGGCGTGTATGGGAAGACAAATGATACAAAGGAAGCACGGCAGGACCAGCAACTTTTGAAAGACCCAGATGACCGGCATCCGGAATGGTTTCAAGGTCGTGCCAGCTACGCTCTTACCAAAGAAGAGAAGGTCATTTTTTTTGAATGCCTGAGCAGTATGAAGGTCCCGTCTGGCTTCTCGTCGAATATAAAGGGAATAATAAACATGGCGGAGAAAAAGTTCCAAAACCTGAAGTCTCACGACTGCCACGTGATTATGACGCAATTGCTTCCGATTGCTTTGAGGGGGCTCCTACCGGAAAATGTTCGAGTAGCCATTGTGAAGCTATGTGCATTCCTCAATGCAATCTCTCAGAAGGTAATCAATCCAGAAGATCTACCACGGTTACAGAACGATGTGGTCCAATGCCTTGTCAGTTTCGAGTTGGTGTTCCCACCATCCTTCTTCGATATTATGACGCACCTCCTGCTCCACCTAGTCGAAGAGATTTCCATTCTCGGTCCTGTATTTCTACACAATATGTTCCCCTTTGAGAGGTTCATGGGAGTATTAAAGAAATATGTTCGTAACCGTGCTAGGCCAGAAGGAAGCATCGTCAAGGGCTATGGAAATGAGGAGGTAATTGAGTTCTGTATTGACTATGTTCCTGACCTTAAGCCGATTGGTATTCCTCAATCGCGGCACGAGGGGAGACTAAGTGGAAAAGGCAAGATCGGAAGGAAATCCACGATATGTATGGACGGTCATTCTATGACTGAAGCACACCACACAGTTCTGCAAAATTCCAGCTTTGTGGCTCCGTACTTCGAGCAACACAAGAATATTTTACGCTCGGACAACCCGGGGAAGCCTGAATCCTGGATTAGAAAGGCCCACATGGAGACTTTCGGCAGTTGGTTGCGAAAACATTTAATGAATGACAATGATGTTGGAGATCAGCTGTACATGTTGGCCAAGAAACCATCTTCGACTATAACGATTTCCAAGGGTACGAGATAAATGGGAATACATTTTACACCATCGCCCAAGATAAAAAGAGCACCAACCAAAACAGTGGTGTCCGCTTTGATGCAGCAACCGAGAATGGGCGAAAGGTCACATATTATGGTTACATAGAGGAGATATGGGAACTTGACTATGGACCCTCCTTTAAGGTCCCTTTGTTCCGGTGCAAATGGTTCAAGCTAACAGGAGGTGGGGTAAAGGTGGACGAGCAATACGGAATGACAATGGTGGATTTCAACAATCTTGGTTACCTTGACGAACCATTCGTCCTTGCCAAAGATGTCGCTCAGGTTTTTTATTTGAAGGACATGAGTAGCAAACCGAGGAAACGGAAAGATAAGAAAACGATCAGTACCCAACCGGGACTAAAGGTACGTCTATATATACTGCACTTAGCAGTTTCGCCACTTCCCATTCTCCTCTCTCTCGACGCCGAAGCCCTGCCCCGACGCCGATCGACGCCGAAGCCCTGCCCCGACGCCGACGCCGATGCCGAAGCCCTGCCCGACGCCGACGCCGACGCCGAAGCCCTGCGCGCCGCCGCCCCCGTCCCCAGTGAGCGCCGCCGCCTGTGCCCTGCCCTTGCCCGCCGCAAGCCCCTGCCCTTGCCCGCGCGCCGCCCGTCGCCCGCCGCCCGACGCCCTGCGCCCGCCGCCCGCCGCCCTGCCGCCCGCCGCGCGCCGGCAGAAGAAGAAGAAGGAAGAAGAAAAGGAAAGAAGAAGAAGAAAGAAAAAGGAAAGGAAGAAGAAGAAAGAAGGAAGAAGAAAAAAAGAAAACAAAAGAAAAAAGAAAGAAGAAAAAAGGAAAAAGAAGAAAAAAAGAAAAAGAAAAAGGAAGAGAAAAAAGAAAAAAGAAAAAAGAAAAGAAGAAAAAGAAAGAAAAAGAAAGAAAAGAAGAAAAAAAAAGAAAAGAAAGAAAAAGAAGAAGAAAAAAGAAGAAAAGGAAGAAAAAAAAGAAGAAGAAAGAAAAAAAGGAAGAAGAAAAAAAAAGAAGAAAGAAGAAGAAAGAAAAAGGAAGAAGAAAAAAAGAAAGAGAAAGAAAGAGAAAAGAAAAGGAAGAAGAAAAAAGGAAGAATGAAAAAGGAAGAAGAAAAAAGAAGAAGAGAGGAAGGAAAAAAAGAAAAGAAGAAAGAAAGAAGAAGGAGAAGAAAAAAGGAAGAAGAAAAAGAAAGAAGAAAAAAGAAGAAAGAAAAGGAAGAAGAAAGAAAGAAGAAAAAGGAAGAAGACAAAAGGAAGAAGAAAAAGAAAGAAGAAAGGAAGAAAAAAAAGGAAGAAGAAAAAAAGGAAGAGAAAAAAGAAAGAAGAAGAAAAGGAAGAAAGAAAATGAAAACGCAAAAGATAGAAGAAAGGAAAAAGGAAGAAGAAAAAGAAGAAGAAAGGAAAGAGAGGAAGAAGAAGAAAAAAGAAAAAGGAAAAAGGAAGAAGAAGAAAGAAGCAGAAAGAGGAAGAAGAAAGGAGAAGAGAAAAAAGAAGACAAAAGGAAGAAGAAAGAAACCAATGAAAACCAAAAGAAAACAAAGAACAAAACAAAATACTTGGCAAGTGCTCTAATCTTATTTTTTAATTCCTCCTCCTCTATGTCCCCTTAATCTTATTTTTTAATTCCTTTATACTTAAAGAATTTTTACTACATGCAGGAGTGACATATGGCGGACGATAGAGCCGAGCCGCTTAGGGATCCGGAGGCTGAACGTTATTTAATGGGCATCATCAACAACGAGATTCCTTATGTGCCGGGCTCAGAATATGAGCAACAAGAGGATGTAGTCTCTTCTTTTCTGAACCTTGACGGTGGAACAGAGATTGTCGATGATCAAGAAGGTGAAGGAACGGACATTGTCGACGGAGGTCAACCGTCAACAAACGACGATCTCGAATTGCAAGTAGCAACCACCTCCGGCGAGGTATATATATACATTGAGCCTCTCGTGATACAAACTTACTGAAATGTGAATACATATGTATTAACGCGCGCGACTCTCTTTCTTTTTTTAGCCCTCCGGATCGAGTACGACAAAGCGTGGCAAATCCAAGGCGATGAAAACAGGAGAAACATATGCCATTGAGTTTGTCAGTGAAACCGGCAAGCCCCTACAGCACACCTCAAAGTTTATCAACCAATGCGGAGTCGTTGTTAGAGACAACGTCCCGATCACCGTCCAGGAATGGAAGGAGCCAAAGAAGGCACGTCTTGGTTTCAGTTTTGTCGACAAGAGAACGAAAAAGGATTGCTGGAGAAAGCTTATGGAACATTTCATTCTACCTCCGGAATACAACAAAGTCGATGAATTCGGTAACGAGGTTCCGGGTGGACGTCAGAGGAGGAGGCTAGTTAAAGAGTTCGCTCTTCAGAAGATGGGCGAAGCATTCCGGAACTTCAAGAAAAATTTAACCCGTGACTATGTCAACAAGGGCAAGACTCCGGATTTCAATGGACAACATGAGAAACTGAAAGATGATTGGCCAGAATTTGTGAGGCAAAAGCAATCGGAGCATTTCAAGGAAATATCGAAAAAAATAAGGATAATGCGAGTAAGAAAAAGTTCCATCATATTATGGGGCCAGGAGGATACCGCCTTTCGGAGCCTAGGTGGCAGAAGATGGAGGAGGACCTGAGGGTGCGAGGAATCCCTCTAGGTACAGAGGGATGGGACCCAAGGGCCAAAAGCTGGTGGTACGGGCATGGGGGATCGCTAGACCCGGAGACAGGGGTGTGTGTTCACCGGCAGAGACAGTTTGCTCCCACCCAAGCCCTTATTGACGCAATGACCCAAGCTCAAGAGGGCTTGATCAAGTTCAACAGAGAGAAAGACGCACTGACAACAGCCCTCGGGAATGATGAACACGGAGGACGTGTACGAGGCAAAGGCAAAGTTCCGTGGAAAGTAGGGTTTTCCCAGGACAATGACCCGTACTGTTACAGAAGCCGTAAGAGAAAGACGGACCGGGATGCAGATCTTATGACGAAGTTTGCATCGGAACTCCATGAGTTGAAGCAGACCGTGCATGAACTAGTGAAAGAAAAATCGGCTGCAGGGCCGCATGAAGATCATGAAGCGGATCGCGGAAGCCAGCAGCGGAGAAGCAGCGTGGCTTCCACGGATGCCCCGCCTGGTGCTAGTGCACCGATGATCGAGATTCGTGCACCGGAGCCTCACTACCCCGTGGATGATGTAAAGGAGATGAAAGAATGTGATCTGCATTATCCCGTGGGGAACGTTTCCACGAAGGTAGCTAGCGGCAGTGCTTTACCCTGTACACCTGGAGCACTCCACCACAACAACCCCATTGCATATGGCTATGCTCGTGTCACGGTGGAAGACATAGTCCAAGGGTTTGAGGACCTGGAGATTGACAAACCTACACCCGAAGGGGAGAGAAGACTTGGAGATGTCAAGCGCCAGTTCATTCTATGGAAAAAGAAGTACATAGTGTTTCCAGGCGAGGCGCCAAGGCTAGCAAGTCCACCCCCCTCCGATGGTGGTGGTGGTGGTGGCGGTGGTGGCGGTGGTGGTGGTCGTGGTGGTTCACCTACACCTCCTTCACGCCATTCGACGCCGTCCCCCGATCCACAACCTCCGGCGGGTACGACGCCCCCCAATCCTCCTCCGGCGGGTACGACGCCCCCCAATCCACCTCCGGCGAAGAAGCAGAAGCAGGCGGACAGCAAGGAAACCCGCTCCTGGACTATTAACCCGGACCCTTATGTACCTAAGACCACAAGGGTACCGGAGCCATCACTGAAGCCTCTCCTCCCAAGGCCTGGGGAACTTAGTGAAGCTGAAACCAAATTGGCCGCGTCTGCTGATTATGAGAAATGGAAGGCGGATATGAAGGCGAAAAAAGAGCCTGAGCCCAAGCAAGTATTCACTGAGAAGCAAAAGAAGTGGGCTAAGGATTTTTTGACGACACCGTCCCAAGCCGAGCTGAATATGCCTGACGACTATGGACATGAACTTCGTAGGCAAGCAAAAATATTGAAGGAGGAGAAAGAAGAAAGTAAAAAAAGCGGGAAACAAGTTGACCAGCTCGGGATGCAGAAGAAACAATCGATCCCCCCGCTCATAGTGAAAGCCGGTCCGGAAGAGGACCCCGAGATCATAGCAGCTGCGGCAGCACTTGGATTGACTGTAGCGAGTGCCATGAAACAAGCGTCCGAGATGGGTTTGACTCTTCGTGCCTTCTTAGGCCTTGAGGATGCGCCAGTATGTGAGATAGCATTACAATATGTGCGGAATGGGCCTCTCGTCGAGCCTGCGCGGGAAAAGAGTCTACCACCACAAATGCGAAATCTGCTACGTTGGTACAAGCAATTCATAACATGGGCCGACAAAGAATATGTTTATGCGGATGTTACAGATGAGCATCACACCAAACGGTACTCTGTAGAAGTTCATATGAGTGAATTGTTCCAGCTGTTCAATCTGCGCGACCTCGACAAATCTATGCTGAGTTGCTACGTTCTGTAAGTGATTTATTTCTACCTCATCTCGTTCTTCATTGCCTGCACTATATATATATATTGTCCTAACTATATTGTTGCGTACGCTATTATGCAGATTGAAGATTTGGGAATGCAAAATAAGAAACATCCATGATGTTGGGTTCATTGACCCACATATCGTTAATGGACATGTGTTACAACATCACCCCGAAGACGTGGAGAAAGACTTGTACAAGTTTCTTAGAAAGCATCAACTCAAAAGTCATATTCTATTTCCTTACCATTTTGGGTGAGTGTTTCTCTCTTGTGCCCATTCTCTTTTGTTTACTCCATGCATGGTATGTCTAATCGATGAGTTATGCATGACTGTGCATGTAACGTGTCCGCAGGTTCCACTGGATTCTGCTAAATATTGAACTTCACACCTCCAGAGTTCTAATCATGGACTCTATGGATTCGGATCCAAAGCGTTGGGCCGACATGAGAAAAATGCTGCAAAAGTAATTATTTTCAATCATTTGAGCTCTATATCGATCGGTCTCTTTCGTTCATTTCCTAATATCAAGTAACTAATAACTCCCTTGTTCATTTAATTTTCTTTGCCCTGTAGGGTTTGGAGACGGTTCTCAGAAGAAATTGTCGGTGAATTCAAACATGAGCTAGATTTCAGAAGGTTAGTTAATGTGGATAAGCAGCCACCGGGGACCAATCTATGTGGATACTATGTTTGTGAGAACATCCGGAGACACACCTCTGAGCGGAAGGCATCGGATAGCGTGCGGAACGCGACGGATAACTTGCGGAGGAGGCTTAGTCCAGAAGCTCGCTTCCGACCAATTCAAGAAGAATTAGCAGGATTTTTCATGAGGGAAGTCATCAATCCTAAAGGAGAACACTATACCGAGGACGAAGAAATTTATATGCATACCCGAGATTGAAACTTGTTCGAAGTTGTATATGGTCATCCATCCTAATTGTGTATGGAAACTTGTTCGAAGTTGTATATGGTCACCCGAGATTGAATATATATTATATATTCCTCTTGAATTCTTCTTGTTTGAAATTTCATATGCATGTATATAGTAGCGTAGAATATGTGTACTGAAACTTTATCAAAATTAAAATAAAACACAAAATAAAATATAAAAGAAATAAAACACTCCAAACTAAAAAGAAACCAAGTTTAGGGGGGCTAAAACCCTAAACCTGCGGAGGAGGCCTTTAGTCCCGGTTGGCCACGAGAACCGGGACTAAAGGTCCTCCGCCCCGACGGACCACTGGCGCCCACGTGGACGGGCCTTTAGTCCCGGTCAGCCACAAGAACCGGGACTAAAGCCTTTAGTCGCGGTCTGTAAGAGGCGCGACTAAAGGGGGGGGGGGTCTTTAGTCGCGCATATTTAGTCCCGGTTGCACAGCCGGGACTAAAGGCTGTTGCGAACCGGGACTAAAGGGCTTTTTTCTACCAGTGTTCTCCAACTTAATATATAGAATTCCTGGCGAGCTAAAATCTAGCATCTCTGCTTTGGTGAATTCTATTGATTAGATCACCTCCACACACCTCCCTTTGTAACTCCCCCTTTCTCTTTTTTTAACTGTTCTACCCCCCCTCTCTATCAGAATAGGTTAAGGACACCATGTAAATACTTGTACATTCCTCTCATCTTTTATTAATATATTTGTAGTATGAGCCTCTCCTACTGTTTGAACCCTAAAAAAAGTCATGCTTCTTTGCAATTGAATTTTTTGGGGAAATGATACGTAACGAAACTAATGAACATACACACCTTCCTTATTTGACATGATTTAGGCATAATTTCATTTTTTTTAGTTTGGCTTATTTCCAATCTACATGTCATAAGTAGAATATTATTAAACTAATTAGGTCAAGATTAAACAAATCTAAGAGAAATACATCCCAAGAATATGGATTAATCGGTGAGTCTACCAAGTTAGGCACAAATTGCATTCGCAAATCGCAAGTCAAACCTTCTATGATCAGTTAGGAGATATCTAACTAGAAAGTGAAACAATTAAGTATTACAAAACCATCAAGATAGGTCACACTTGAAAAGGCTAAACAACATTGCCTCACCTGCCGACAATTGCCAAAAGTCCTATTTTAATGTTCCTCATGTCATGCAATGTGTCTTTTCGAGAGAGAAAAAGACGTCATACAATGTGTATCCTAATCATCGTTTCGAGCCTCTCGTTAAAACTATAAGTAGTTGATTCTTGGTTACAAATACTATAAGTTGTTACTTCAAGACCCTGATTTATGAATTGGAACAGGCGAGATAGATAAAATTCCTCATGCTTCCCAAGCCTCTGTAGTCTGATATCGACATTGATAATGTCTTGCATTATGCATTGAGTAGGCCTTCAAGTTTATCCAAGGATTAGTCATGATCATAATACACGCCAAACTAGTAGTGTATATTGCACATCTATGGCTTGCTCTATATAGGTTCGTTCAACTATACAAGAACTATGTACATATACAATTAAGTCTACAATAATCATTACTCATTACTCACAACATGGCTCCGTCCCCACACATGAAATGGTTGGTATCACACATTAGTTCTTATGCACCCATCTCATTTGCAATATATAAAACATGTTTGGGGACGATTGTTCTCTGCTCATGCCCCCCCCCCCCCCCACACGCACACACAGACATCTAGTCCATTGTGAGCTAATGAGACATAAATTATCGCATGTAAATCTCGTACCTATCACCTCAAGGATAACCTTGGTCCTTTGTCGAGAAAATGCAGCAACTTGGGTAGGATATATGATTTTCTACAAGAATACAAAACATGCTCAATTATGTCAACAAATACACTTGTATTTGTATGTATATGATATATGTAAGTGACATGGAAGACAAAGGAAAGATGTATCCGCGTAGAAGAATGAAGATGCTCTAGAGGCTAGGTCTTTCCATCCTGCAGCTTGGGACAAAACATGAGTTGATTTGATCACCGCTTATGGTGTACTCCAGGCATCGAATATCATGGGCAATTTTGATCCACGATTTTTCCCCACTCTCATCTCTTATAACGGGAAAAACATCTACTTTTGTTTTCAAATACTTTTGTGGAACGTGCATATTCAAAAGTGTCGAAACCTATTAGATACAATCATTCATGATGAACATTACCATTGAATTGAGATCGTTCTCATAAATCTTACCTGTGATTCTGAATTAATTTGAACTGTGGTAGGATCTGGCCATCTGGGGAATGATGGGATCTAGTTCCACATCAATACTACCAGTAGCAGTAATCCATGTATGATTGATCGGCCAGTTCTAAACCCCATGTAAGCAACCAAATCAAAGCAATAACATAACAAGGATTGACATATGTGTGCAGCCATCAAACCGTGTCTCCACGTACAGTGTGTTCCTCACGAAATCAGTCGACCTTTTTTTTTTTTGCGGGAAAAATCAATCGACCTTTGTGTAGTTGCGAGCTAGTTTTGGTTCAATACGTGCAGGTGAGCACAGGTGGCCAGAAAAGAAATCGAGTAGTAGCAAATCGGTCACCTGTATGTGGATTAATTTTGATCTTGTTTGTGTCACTCGTCATACAAGTTCGTTGGAAAGTTTTGATCCTGTTCACCCGGAAGCTTTGATTCTGATGCTTAATTTGGCCGCCGAACGATTCATTCAAGTATGTCCTCGTCATGGGGACCGAACTCGCTCCGGACGGAGGTTCTCCGTCTCCCTCACGCGCAGGGCTTTCAGGGCCATTGCCGTTTGCGTGAGCACTGTTGTTGTCGTCGCCTCCGGCGTCGTCATCGCTGCCGTTGCTGGCATTTGGCGTGTCCACCATTTAGCAGTCGTAGGTTGAGGTCACGTTCCACTTGCCGAGGACACCATGACCGGTGACTGGCTGTCTGCGTACTCGCCGGCCTCCTCGTTCGTATCGTCTGCCTCTTCGGTGGCTCCTTCGAGGACGTCCGTGAGATCTTCGATGTTGGCGACAAGATGTGTGGTGCGTGGGTCAAAAAAATCGACTTCTTCCGGCAGCTCCAAGACCTGATTTGACATCAAGATCGGAAGATCTTGCATCTGCTGCTCTTGGATCTGGCGAGTGCCAGGCCCAAGAAGATCATCTCTCGGCGACAATCCACGGTGTACTTCATATTGCCGAATCTTACGATCTGGCCTGGAGCGAAGGTCTCGACCTGGCCAAGGTGGCCAGTCGAATCAGCGACGAAGGCGGTGACGCCGAAGACAAACATTTGCCCCAGCACAAAGATTGCGCCAAAACCGATCTGAGCGCTGATTGGCACTCCCATTGCGCTGCGACGTTCACCTAGCAAGACATGTATGGGGCACCACTGTCGGAGCTAAATCCGGCAGATCCCGTGGTAGGGCATCCTTAGGTAGGCTACTTGGCGAGATGGTAATAGGGACAAGTGTTTTTACCTAGGTTTAGGCTCTCACGGTGGAGATAAATACCCTATGTTTTGCTCTTTGCTTTATTACATTAGGGTGTATACAAAGTACCGAGAGATTTCGATGTGTCTAATGTGTTCTATGACAAGCCCAACCCTCGGCTTATATAGGATACCGGGGGTCCTAGGGTTTAAAGAACTAGGTCGGCTACGTCTAAGGACATAGAACTCTCCACGACTCTGTCTTCTTGTCTTGTACGTGAAGCCTTGTGGAATCTCTTGTTGCTCATTACGGACCACCCCAAAAGTGGCAGGATGAAACCGATAAAGGTGTCCTCTGCCCGGCCCACTAGGCTGGGAGTCAACATGGTGAGAGACTCCTTAACCAAGACACCAACATACATGGATTCTCTTCTTCTCACAATTTTGACCACCGCCATAGGAATTGAGTTACCGCCACTAGAATTGGCACCCCGGAGCTCAAACTGGCATCGATGTTTTGAATTGTGAGAAACATTAGATGCGGCATCCATGTAGATGCTCGTCATAGTTCTTTTTTCGCAATTTAGAGCATCGCCGTCGTAATTGAGTCGCGGTGGACAAAAAATATGCCGCCGCCCTATCCGAAGCCGTGCAACGCTAAGCTGTCATTGCAGAGACGATGCCATCATTGCCAAGGCCACATAGCAGGCCCTCCTCATGCTAAGGTTCCGCGGCGAGAATACACCAAGGACGAGGACAAGTTGATTTGTGAAGCTTAGTTGTAAATTGACAAGATCCCAAGACGGGTGCGGAGCAAAAAATGTACAATATTTTGGATGAGGGTCCATACATACTTCCATGAACATAAGAAGTTCGAGCCCTACAAGTTTGAGAGTAACCTTGGCAATGTGTCGATCCAAAAAAGAGAGGTGGGCCTTCATCCAACTAGAATGCAACAAGTTTTTGCGCCACCCTTAAGAACATCACCGGTTGTATCGTGAGTGGCCTAAGCATCAAAGACATGGTATACAATTCCTTCCCCTTGTTCATATGTCTGTATCTTGTTGTTTGATGCTTTCTCTCCATTGCATATGAATGCATATTGTTGCTTTCATCTCCATGTGTAGGCATTCCTGTTGGGGAACGCGGTATTTCAAAAAATTTACCTACGATCACGCAAGATCTATCTATGTGATGCATAGCAATGAGCGGGAGAGTGTGTCCACGTACCCTCGTAGACTGAAAGCAGAAGCGTTAAGTAACGCGGTTGATGTAGTCGAACGTCTTCGCGATCCAACCGATCAAGTACCGAACGCACGGCACCTCCGCGATCTGCACACGTTCAGCTCGGTGACGTCCCTCGAACTCTTGATCCAGCTGAGGCCGAGGGAGAGTTTCGTCATCACGACGGCGTGATGACAGTGATGATGAAGTTATCGACGCAGGGCTTCGCCTAAGCACTACAACGATATGACCGAGGTGGAAATATGTTGAGGAGGGCACCGCACACGGCCAACAATCAACTTGTGTGTCTATGGGGTGCCCCCTCCCCCGTATATGAAGGAGGGGAGGAGGGGGCCAGCCGGCCTCATGGTGCGCCCCCAAGGGGGGGAATCCTACTCCTACTAGGAGTAGGTTCCCCCCTTTCCTAGTCCTACTAGGAGGGGGAAGGAAGGGGAAGAGGAGAGGAAGGAAAGGGGGGCCGGCCCCCCTTCCAATTCGGATTGGGCTTGGGGGGGGCGCCCCTCCTCTTGGCCTGCTCCTCTCTCTTCCACTAAAGCCCATGTAGGCCCATTAAGCCCCCGGGGGGTTCTGGTAACCCCCCGGTACTCCGGAAAATGCCCGAACTCATCTGAAACCTTTCCGATGTCCAAACATAGCCTTCAATATATCGATCTTTATGTCTCGACCATTTTGAGACTCCTCGTCATGTCCATGATCACATCCGGGACTCCGAACAACCTTCGGTACATAAAAACACATAAACTCATAATACCGATCGTCATCGAACGTTAAGCGTGCGGACCCTACGGGTTCGAGAACTATGTAGACATGACCGAGACACATCTCCGGTCAATAACCAATAGAGTAACCTGGATGCTCATATTGGCTCCTACATATTCTACGAAGATCTTTATCGGTCAAACCGCACAACAACATACGTTGTTCCCTTTGTCATCGGTATGTTACTTGCCCGAGATTCCATCGTCGGTATCATCATACCTAGTTCAATCTCGTTACCGGCAAGTCTCTTTACTCGTTCCGTAATGCATCATCCCGCAACTAACTCATTAGTCACATTGCTTGCAAGGCTTATAGTGATGATCATTACCGAGAGGGCCCAGAGATACCTCTCCGATACTCGGAGTGACAAATCCTAATCTCGATCTATGCCAACTCAACAAACACCATCGGAGACACCTGTAGAGCATCTTTATAATTACCCAGTTACGTTGTGATGTTTGATAGCACACAAGGTGTTCCTCCGGTATTCGGGAGTTGCATAATCTCATAGTCAGAGGAACATGTATAAGTCATGAAGAAAGCAATAGCAATAAAACTAAACGATCATTATGCTAAGCTAATGGATGGGTCTTATCCATCACATCATTCTGTAATGATGTGATCCCATTCATCAAATGACAACACATGTCTATGGCTAGGAAACTTAACCATCTTTGATTAACAAGCTAGTCAAGTAGAGGCATACTAGGGACACTCTGTTTTGTCTATGTATTCACATATGTATCAAGTTTTCGGTTAATACAATTATAGCATGAATAATAAACATTTATCATGATATAAGGAAATATAAATAACAACTTTATTATTGCCTCTAGGGCATATTTCCTTCAGTCTCTCACTTGCACTAGAGTCAATAATCTAGTTCACATCGCCATGTGATTTAACACCAATAGTTCACATCGTCATGTGATTTAACACTCTATAGATCACATCGCCATGTGATCAATACTCAAAGGGTTTACTAGAGTCAATAATCTAGTTCACATCGCCATGTGATTAACACCCAAAGAGTACTAAGGTGTGATCATGTTTTGCTTGTGGGAGAAGTTTAGTCAACGGGTCTGCCACATTCAGATCCGTATGCAATCTGAAATTTTTTATGTCTACAATGCTCTGCACGGAGCTACTTTAGCTAATTGCTCCCACTTTCAATATGTATCCAGATTGAGACTCAGAGTCATCCAGATCGGTGTCAAAACTTGCATCGACTTAACTCTTTACGACGAACTTTTTGTCACATCCATAACCAAGAAACATATCCTTATTCCACTAAGGATAATTTTGACTGCTGTCCAGTGATCCACTCCTAGATCATTATTGTATTCCCTTGCCAAAATCAGGGCAGGGTATACAATAGGTCTGGTACACAGCATGGCATACTTTATAGAACCTATGGCTGAGGCATAGGAAATGACTTTCATTCTCTCTCTATCTTCTGCCGTGGTCGGGCTTTGAGTCTTACTCAACTTCACACCTTGCAACACAGGCAAGAACTCCTTTGACTATTCCATTTTGAACTACTTCAAAAACTTGTCAAGGTATGTACTTGATGACCCACAAGTATAGGGGATCTATCGTAGTCCTTTCGATAAGTAAGAGTGTCGAACCCAACGAGGAGCAGAAGGAAATGATAAGCGGTTTTCAGCAAGGTATTCTCTGCAAGCACTGAAATTATAGATAACAGATAGTTTTATGATAGGATAATTTGTAACGAGCAATGAGTAACAAAAGTAAATAAAGTGCAGCAAGGTGGCCCAATCCTTTTTGTAGCAAAGGACAAGCCTGGACAAACTCTTATATAGAGAAAAGCGCTCCCGAGGACACATGGGAATTTCGTCAAGCTAGTTTTCATCACATTTATATGATTCGCGTTCAGTACTTTGATAATTTGATATGTGGGTGGACCGGTGCTTGGGTGCTGTTCTTACTTGAACAAGCATCCCACTTATGATTAACCTCTATTGCAAGCATCCGCAACTACAACAAAAGTATTAAGGTAAACCTAACCATAGCATGAAACATATGGATCCAAATCAGCCCCTTCCGAAGCAACGCATAAACTAGGGTTTAAGCTTCTGTCACTCTAGCAACCCATCATCTACTTATTACTTCCCAATGCCTTCCTCTAGGCCCAAATAATGGTGAAGTGTTATGTAGTCGACGTTCACATAACACCACTAGAGGATAGACAACATACATCTCATCAAAATATCGAACGAATACCAAATTCACATGACTACTAATAGCAAGACTTCTCCCATGTCCTCAGGAACAAACGTAACTACTCACAAAGAATATTCATGTTCATAATCAGAGGGGTATTAATATGCATATAGGATCTGAACATATGATCTTCCACCAAATAAACCAACTAGCATCAACTACAAGGAGTAATCAACACTACTAGCAACCTACAGGTACCAATCCCGGACTTAGAGACAAGAATTGGATACAAGAGATGAACTAGGGTTTTGAGAGGAGATGGTGCTGGTGAAGATGTTGATGGAGATTGCTCTCTCCCGATGAGAGGAGCGTTGGTGATGACGATGGCGATGATTTCCCCCTCCCGGAGGGGAGTGTCCCCGGCAGAACAGCTCTACCGAAGCCCTAGATTGGTTCTGCCAAGGTTCCGCCTCGTGGCGGCGGAGTCTCGTCCCGAAAGGTTGCTTATGATTTTTCTTCGGACGAAAGACTTCATATAGCAGAAGATGGCCACCAGAGGGCCGGCAGGGGGCCCATGAGGCAGGGGCCGCACCCAGGGGGTACGGCACGCCCCCACCCTCATGGCCAGGTGGGGCCCCCTCTGACGTACTTCTTCCGCTCAATATTTTTTATTATTTCCAAAAATAACTTTCGTGGAGTTTCAGGACTTTTGGAGTTGTGCAGAATAGGTCTCTAATATTTGCTCCTTTTCCAGCCCAGAATTCCAGCTGCCGGTATTCTCCCTCCTTATGTAAACCTTGTAAAATAAGAGAGAATAGGCATAAGTATTGTGACATAATGTGTAATAGCAGCCCATAATGCAATAAATATCGATATAAAAGCATGATGCAAAATGGACGTATCAACTCCCCCAGGCTTAGACCTCGCTTGTCCTCAAGCGAAAGCCGATAACGATAAATATGTCCACATGTTTAGAGGTAGAGGTGTCGATAAAATAAAATACGGACATGAGGGCATCATGATTATTCTCATAGGAGCAACATATATGAATATTGTCATATGATTTCTTATGCTCAAGTAATAATCTATTCACAATGCAAAGTATGAATCAGAAACTTTATTGAGAACTAACAAACTATAATCTCAGTCATTGAAGCAATTGCAATTTATCATAACATCAGAAAGAATCTATGTCAGAGCTTTCTAGCAAGTCCACATACTCAACTATCATTTAGTCTTTCATAATTGCTAACACTCACGCAATACTTGTGGTTATGGAGTTTTAACCGGACATAGAGAAAGATAGGGGCTTATAGTTTCGCCTCCCAACCTTTTACCTCAAGGGTAATGTCAACAATAATAACTCATGCTAACCCGCATCCAATTAGATATATATATCAGGATCTTTCCAACATCCTGTGCTTGCCAAAGGATAAAATATAAAAAGGAAAGGTGAAGATCACCATGACTCTTGCATAAGGTAGAAGATAATAGTAAAAGATAGGCCCTTCGCAGAGGGATGCAGAGGTTGCCATGCGCTTTCAGGGTTTGATGCACAAAATCTTAATGCGAAAGAACGTCACTTTATATTGCCACTTGTGATATGAACCTTTATTATGCAGTCCGTCGCTTTTATTTCTTCCACATCACAAGATCATACAAAGCTTATTTCCTCCACACCAATCAATCATACATATTTAGAGAGCAATTTTTATTGCTTGCACCGATGACAACTTACTTGAAGGATCTTACTCAATCCATAGGTTGATATGGTGGACTCTCATGGCAAAACTGGTTTAAGGGTTTTGGAAGCACAAGTAGTATCTCTACTTGGTGCAAAGAATTTGGCTAGCATGAGTGGGAAAGGCAAGCTCAACATGTTGGATGATCCATGACAATATACTTTATCTCAGATATAAGAAAACATAACCCATTACGTTGTCTTCCTTGTCCAACGTCAACTCTTTAGCATGTCATATTTTAATGAGTGCTCCCAATCATAAAAGATGTCCATGATAATATATTTATATGTAAAACCTCTCTTTCTTTATTACTTTCTATTAATTGCAATGATGACCAAAGCTATGTTGTCAACTCTCAACAATTTTTAATCATCATACTCTTTCTATGTGAAGTCATTACTCTCAATAAGATCAATATGATATTTTTGTTTCCCTTTTTTATTCTTTTCTCTATTCTTTTATTCACTCAAGATCATGGCAAAATAATCAGGCCCTTGACTCAACACTAATCTTTATTATATAGCTCACGGACTCGATTACAAAGAAGGATCATAAAGCAAAACTCAAAACTAGATCATGCCAAAACTTTATTCTACTAGATCAAGATACTACTAAATAGGATCGAACTAAGAAAAACGGTAAAGAAAGGAGATATGGTTGTGATACGATACCGGGGCATCTCCCCCAAGCTTGGCAGTTGCCAAGGGGAGTGCCCATACCCATGTGATTATGTCTCCTTTGTTGGTGAAGGGATTGTTGATGATGTAGGCTTGTCGTCCATCTTCCAAGGCATAGGCTCACCATCATAGAAGGATGATCGAGTCTCCGGGATCCACTACAGGAATCAGCTACTTTGTCGTCTGCCACGGCAGACGGCAAAGGCAAGGATGGCGGACGGCAAAGGCCTTTGCCATCTGCCGCAGACGGCAAAAGGCTCCGACAAAGTAGGCTACGGTAAAGAGCTTCTTTGTTGTCTGCTTTCTGAAGCGGACGGCAAAGGGGCCTTTGCCATCAGCGGAGGACGGCAAAGAAAGCCGACGGCAATAAATGTGCTATTAGTCCATTAGGCGGCTAACAGCAGCCTTTGCTGTCCGCCGCTGACGGCAAAGAGCATCCGGCCTTTGCCGTCCGCCGAATGACGTCAGTTGGACGTCACTGCGGGACAAGTCTTTGCCGTCTGCCATTGTAGGCAAAGCTTTTGCCGTCCGCCGCTGTAGGCAAACTGACCAAATGGGTCAGCTCCCAGGGAGCACAGGTGGCCGCCGCGTGGCTTCTTTGCTGTCCGCGGCGGACGGCAAAGGCGCCTTTGCCATCAGCGACTAACGGCAAAGGTGCCTCTTTTTTCTGTTTTTTTAATCCAGCAATTTTCACAGAAAATATATGACATATATATATATATATATATATATATATATATATATTTCACAGGGCTATTTAACAGCAAACATATGACATATCCAGCACATAAGTTTCATCGTGCATACATATATAGTTCCATCCATTCATACATAGCAAGTTGCACATACACATTGTTCCATCCATACATATTACAATGCAAAGTTTCATCAAGATAGCAAGTTCCATCATAGCAAGCTAGAAGAATACTAGAGGAGAATGAAAAAAAAACAAGCACGAAGTGAATGAAATATGCAAAAAGGCAAATAAGAAAGTTAGAAAAAGGTGACTAGAAGAAGAAGTATATGACATTTATGAGCTAACTTAGGTGAAATGGATCATTTATGAGCTAACTTAGTTGAAATGGATCGTTTATGAGCTAACCTAGGTGAAATAGATCGTTTATGAGCTAACTTAGGTATAATGCATCATTTTAGAGCTAACCTAGGTAAGATGGGTCATTTTGGAGCTAACCTAGGTGAAATGGATCGTTTTTGAGCTAAGTTAGGTGAAATGGATCGTTTATGAACTAACCTAGGTGAAATAGATCGTTTATGAGCTAACTTTGGTAAAATGCATCATTTTAGAGCTAACCTAGGTGTGATGGGTCATTTTGGAGCTAAACTAGGTAAAATGGATCGTTTGTGAGCTAACCTAGGTGAAATGGATCGTTTATGAGCTAATCTAGGTAAAATGGGTCATTTTAGAGCTAACTTGGGTAAAATGCATCATTTTGGAGCTAACCTAGGTAAGATGGGTCATTTTGGAGCTAACCTAGGTAAAATGGGTCATTTTAGAGCTAACATAGGTAAAATGGATCATTTTGGAGTTAGTCTAGGTAAAATGGGTCATTTTAGAGCTAACTTGGGTAAAATGGATCATTTATGAGCTAACTAAGGTATAATGGGTCATTTTAGAGCTAACTTAGGTAAAATGGATTGTTTATGAGCTAACTAAGCTAATTATGCCATTTTTGACATAAGTAAGCTAAGTACATGTCATTATTGAGCAAACCTAGTTAACTAAGCATACTAGAGCTAACTTAGGTCATTTTGGAGGAAACAAAGCTAAGTATAGATCGTTTTAGAGCTAACTTAGGTAAAATGGATGGTTTTGGAGGTCAGTAAGCTTATTAAGTCATTTTGGAGGAAAAGAAGCTAACTCTAGGTCATTGTGGTAAGCATATTGGAGGAAATAAGGCTAAGTCTAGGTCTTTATGCATTTGTTAAGCAAAACACTAGAAGAAACTTACCAGCGCCCACCATCTTTCAACACCTGCCATGACAAAGAGTAAACGAAATTAGTACAACATAAAAAAATACCGACATGAATAATAATATGTATATCACTTAAGTGTATCATCATCAAGTACAACATAAAAAAATTATATACCTGACACTACTAATAATCTCGATCACTATCATCAATAAATGCATAATCATCATCATCACTATAATCAATGACGGGCTCATAGGGTTCAGTGGCATCAACATGTGGAAGGCCACCTTGACGTAATCGGTCAAGCATTGACAGGTCATCCGCAGCAGTAACCTCTTCTTGTTCCGGCTCTTCTTGTTCCTCCTCTGGGTTGATGTCGGATTCACTGTCGCTGTCTACTTCAATATTTTGGGGTGAAGTATAGCGGTTCTTGAAACGCTTTTTGGAAAGACGTGTCTCTTGGAAGAATTCTCCTTCATATGTGTCTGGGTTAATGTGAGGTTCATAATCCTCTTCCTTTGGGGGAGATAGTCTAGCACGTGGCGGCACTTCATAAACGACATCCCAACCTTTCAGATTTGGATTAGTTTGGCAGGCCCACGGTAGATAGAATACTTGGGTCGCCTGTTGAGCCGTAATATAGACATCAGGAACATCTAAATGGGTGCTTTGTTTGATTTCAACTAGCCCTATATGTTCATGAGTCCTTCTAGTCTCCTTCGGCTGAAACCAATAACATTTGAAGAGTACGACATTCGGTGGGTTGTCACCATAGAATATAAGTTCATAAATTGCTTCAACTCTCCCATAATACTCGGTACCTCCTTCGCCGATAGCAGATACACAACAATTTGTAGACTTTCGGTCGGCCATAGATAGCTCTTTGCCATAGGTACGAAAGCGATACCCGTTGATGTCGTATTTGTCAAATGAACGGACCTTATAGTCAAAACCATTAGCGACTTGTCTCAATTCGGCGTCCATAGACTCTGAATTAGCCTACAAGTTTAATACGAAAGGATTGTTGCATTAGGCAGAAATTAGCGAATGTAATGAAATGGTCTAATAGAAATTACCGTTTGTTTGAACCAAGAGATGAAACCGGGATAGCCGCCTCCTTGCTTTGCGAGAAGCTCATACTCTTCGACGGAATCCTTTTGGATTACCGCTCCATACGAGAATATGGCGACGTATCGACTGTATGAAATATCCAGGAATAAGAGCAGTTCAAAGGAAATAGAAGTTGCGAAACAATGTACCGAGAACTTACTCGATGTACGGCCGCACTTCTGTCAGGTTGTTGAAGATATACAACGTAATGGTCCGCCATTCTTCGTTATCCAAAGATACTGGTTTCGAACCACTGGCTGGTGCGAGATTCCCTTTGAGTAGGCTGAGGTTGGATCCACCCTTTTGAGGTTCGTCAGCATTGTACCGAGGCTTCGGATTATGCAAATGACGATTTTTGGCTTCGTAGTGTGCTGTCACGAAGTTTGCCGCCTCCTCAGTGATGAATGCCTCAGCCATCGATGCTTCAATTCTACGTTTATTTTTACATTTTTGTCGAAGCGTCTTCTGCATCCTCTCAGTTGGGTAGCACCAACGATTTTGCACGGGCCCCCCCAATCTTGCCTCGGTCGGGAGATGCAAAATCAAATGCTGCATTGGATTAAAGAAGCCCGGTGGAAAGATCTTCTCTAACTTGCAGATCAACTCCGGCGCCAACTCTTCCATTTCTTCTAGCACGCCAGGCGATAGTTCTTTCGCACAAAGAACACGGAAGAAATAGCTGAGTTCTGCCAGTACTAGCCATTCATCCTCAGGGATGAAGCCACGCAACATCACCGGCATTACCCGCTCAATCCATATGTGCCAATCATGACTCTTGAGACCAAATATCTTCAATTTATCAAGACTCGCTCCCCTCTTTAGATTCGCTGCATACCCATCGGGGAACATCAACTGCATTTTCACCCACAAGATAATTTCCCTCATAGCTGGCCTTCCAAGATTGAACCATGCCTTTGGCTTCGTCCAGTTCTGCTTTCCTTTCGGTTCTTTCATGTTTTGTAACGGCCTATCACATAGCGCCTCCAGATCGACTCTAGCCTTAGTATTATCCTTTGACTTCCCATCTATGCCGAACAATGTACCAAAAAGTGCCTCGGCGATATTCTTCTCAGTGTGCATCACGTCGATGTTGTGTGGGCAAAGGAGGTCTTTGAAGTAAGGCAGATCCCATAAGCATGTCTTGTGAGTCCAGGCGTGCTTAGAATTATACCCCTTGAAGTACCCTGGACGCTCTGGATCTGGCTCGAGAGCGTTTAACTGATCCAGGGTCTGTTGGCCTGTCAACGCAGGTGGTGCAGAGTTTTTGACAACTCTACCTCTGATGAAGTTCTTCTTGTCTTTCCTGAACTTATGGCGAGGATCCAGGAACTGTCTATGCATGTCGAAGCAAGAAAACTTGCGACCGGCCTGAAGCCAACGAAACTCAAGAGCTCCCTTGCATGTGGGGCACGGGAACCTTCCATGCACACACCAGCCAACGAATAGCGCATACGCCGGCAAGTCATGCGTCGAGTACATGTACCAGACACGCATTATGAAGTTCCGTTTGCTATAGGCGTCGTATGTCTTGAACCCATTATCCCAGGCTTCTTGCAATTCGTCCTTAAGCGGCTGCATGTACACATTCATATTTTTCCCCGGATAGTTGGGCCCTGGAATTATCAACGTCAGGAAAATGTTCTTTCTTTGCATAATCTGTCCGGGGGGAGATTGAGTGGAAAGACAAATACGGGCCAACAACTGTATTGGGCTGCCGTCATACCAAACACACTGAACCCATCCGTGCTGATGCCGACTCGAGGATGCCTCGGATCTGCCGCTTTGTCAGCATGTAATTCATCAAACTTTTTCCACGCAACACCATCCGATGTGTGTACCATCATCAGATTCCCATCTGCATCTAGTTCGGTTCTTTTGCCTGTTTTGTGCCATGTCATCTGTCTGGCCGTCTCTTCGACCATGAAAAGACGTTGAAGTCTTGGTACGATTGGCATATACCGAAGAACACTAACGGGGATTTTGGTCTGTGTCTTCTCACCCATACCGTTGTCTACCACAACATACCTGGAAGACTTGCAAATGGGACAATAGTTCAAGTCCGCATAGTCAAGCCTAAATAAGGCACATCCTTTCTCACAGGCATGTATCTTCTCATAGGGCATCTTCAGTGCACGGAGGATTTTGTCCGACTGGTACAGGTTTGCAGGCATTACATGGCCTTTGGGTAGAAAGCGTCCAAATACTGTCATTATTGCGTCGTAGCATTCTCTGCCCAAGTTGAACTGAGCCTTCAGAGCCATTACTTGTGAGATGGCATCCAACTGACAAAGCTCAGTGTGCTCGTGGAGCGGACGTTTTGAAGACTCCAACATTTCATTGAAGGCCTTTGCAGATTCCTCCATCTCCTCGTCCGAATCCCGAGCATCATCATAGTCTTGCACCATGTTTTCCATCCCGGTACCATGCTCGTCGGTGCGACGACGATCCACCTCAGCTCTGTCACGTTGGGCAGACTCACCATGATATGTCCACACCGTATAATCGGGCGTAAAACCACTCTTCTGCAGGTGTTTGCCCATTTCATCCTCTGTCCTCTTTTCCCAATTGCCGCACCGGAAACAGGGGCACCAGGTTTTCCTCTGGCCATTTGCAAATGCGGCTTGCACAAACCCCTTGGTTTTTGTGAACCATTCAGCGCTCCATTTGTTCTGACCAGTGTGACCGGTATACATCCACGCACGATCACTCATCTTGACTTTCAGAGCTACTGGACACACAACAAATATATATATAATTCACCATGTATATATTCATCAGTTGATCTACTTTGTCAATTTTATTACGTCCATGCAACCTACACTCTAATAGGTAATGATAGGTCCTAATCCCACCCGAGTATGTGTAGATTGGGTTCATTTTCCCATGCTATGCTCCGGATCCGACGCAAAATTTTGGCAGCACCTCCCCGCTGTTCTCCCGATACACGTCTCTGCAATAAACAGAGAGGATGTGTACCCGGAGAACAACAGGGGAGGCACTGACGAAATTTATGCGTCGGATCCGGAGCAAAGCATATGGGAAAACGAACCCAATCTACACATACTCGGGCTGTCCATGGATAGCGTTGGACAATTCGAAAGAATCAAGGTTATAAATATGCAAATGCATGCATATTTATAACTATAACACTTTCGAACGGGAGACACATATTGGTTATGCATACTGATGATTCAAGACACATATATAGCTAGCTATCAAGTTTCATCGGCACAAACACCGGAACAGAGCAAATAATTAATGGGGGAGGAGGACATGTCATTTGTGCTCACCCACGAACGAAGGGGCAGAGCTCGTCAAAACGCACGGCGAGGTCGTCGAACACCAAACCTCGCAGCGATGAAACAACTGCACATTTAAATCTACCCGATCAACACAATTATATATGATGTTTTTCATAACAAAATCGAAAAATATATGACCTAACTCATAATTCACAAATATATGACCCCGTTGGCCTCTGGACGGCCAAAGAGCACCTTTTCGGGAGGTGTCGGGGGTCGGGGTGTCATGTCGGTGTGGGGGTGCCGTGTCAGGGTTGGGGTGCTGTTTCGGGGTCGGGGTGTGGTGTCGGGGTCGGGGTGTCGGGGTCAGGGGGTCGGGGTGTTGTGTCAGGGTCGGGGTGTCGGGGTGTGGTGTCGGTGTCGGGGTGTCGGGGTCAGGGGGTCGGGGTGTCGTGTCGAGGTCGGGGTGTCGGGGTGTGGTGTCGGGGTCGGGGTGTCGGGGTCAGGGGGGTCAGGGGGTCGGGGTGTCGGGGTGTGGTGTCGGGGTCAGGGGGTCGAGGTGTTTCCTTCTATCCTTCTTCTTCTTTCTTTCTCTTCTTCTTCTTCTTCTTCTTCTTCTTTCCTTTCTTCTTCTTCTTCTTCTTTCATCTTTTTTCTACTTATTTTACTTCTTTTCATTTCTTCTTTTCTTCTTCTTCTACTTCTTCTACTTCTTTTCTTCTTCTTCTTTTTTCATCTTTTTTCTACTTCTTTTCTTTTCTTCCTTTCTTCTTCTTCTACTTCTTTTCTTCTTATTCTTTTTTCATCTTTTTTCTACTTCTTTTCTTTTCTTCTTTTCTTCTTCTACTTCTTTTCTTCTTCTTCTTCTTCTTCTTCTTCTTCTTCTTCTTCTTCTTCTTTCTTCAACATATTCTTTTTTCTTCTACTTCTTTTCTTCTTTTATTCTAACACTAACACTATATAACACATATCTAGCACTAAATCTATCACTAACAATTAAACAGCAAAAAAAATATGAAAAAACAGAAAAAAGAAAAAAATAACTCACCGGAGCAATGGGACGGTCGGGGCAGTGGGGCGGGTGGGCCGGCGACGTGGTGGCGCGCCGGGGCAATGGGACGGTCGGGGCAGTGGGGCGGGTGGGCCGGCAACGTGGTGGCGCGCCGGGGCGCCGGATGGTGGAGCGACGGGGCGTCGGCGGGTGGGGTGGGGGCGGCGGGGCGGTGGGGCGACGGGGCAAGCAGGGGCGGGGGCGGCGCCGGGCGGCGGGGCGGCGGTGGGTGGATCTGGTGGCGTGGCGTCGGGGAGGAGAGAGGGAGAGAAACAGAGAGGAGTAACGGGCGGGGGGCTCGATCGGCCGTTAGTTAGGCTAGGTTAGTTAGCCTTTGCCGTCGGCCAAGCCTTTGCCGTCCGCTTTTTTTATCTTTGCCGTCTGCTAGCAGACGACAAAGAGGGGGGCCGTTAAGTTTTTTCTAATCAGCTCATTAGTGGAGGCCACCTCTCTCTTTGCCGTCAGCCAGCTGACGGCAAAGAAGTGACATATGGCAAAGACCTTCTTTGCCGTCTGCTTTTTGGTAGCTGATGGCAAAGACCTCCTTTGCCGTCTGCTAGCGGACGGCAAAGAACTGGCAGACGGCAAAATCCCTGATTCCAGTAGTGATCCTTAAATCTGCAGCCAAACTCATCCTCTTAAATCTATATTCATACTCACAGTTTTGGTTTCGCATGTCATAGATTTGGGCTTGGAGGTGCTCGATTTTCTGATGAAGCTTGAAGATGGCCTCCCCAATGTCCTTGGCATCCAGCTTGTGGTTGTTGGTGAACTCCGTGATCATTATGTGATTGGAGTCAAGTCCACGCTCCACCATCTCCTGGCACTTGAAAACCTGTTGCTCCATTGCCTCGAGCCTTGTCTCCACGCTTCCGGTCTTCCTTAGTCCCTCAACATCGCGGATGTGCAGCACCCCCTCATGCAACTCGATGGTTTGTGGGTGTTGCAGCACCTCCGCGAGGTAGGGATTGATGACCTTCTCGAAGAACTTGTCCTTGGGGGCACTTGACGTCATGATGGTCTAGATCTGTCAGAAAAACAGCTCGAGACAAGAACAGAGGATATTTGCGTGATACAGGAGTCGAAACCTTAGGGAGATTATATAATATTTTTTACCGACCAAAATATGTGTCGTGCAAGAAAACGGAGTCCGGAGAGCACATGAGGTGCCCACGAGGTAGGGGGGCGCGCCCAGTAGGGTAGGGCGCGCCCTCCACCCTCGTGGAGCCCTCGTGTCCTTCCCGGACTGCTTCTTATTTTTCTAAATATTCCAAAACGGAGAAATATTGCCTTTCGAACTGTTTTGGAGTCGGTTTACTTACCGTGCCACATACCTATTCCTTTTCGGAGCCTGAAACGTTCCGGAAAGTGTCCCTTATGTATTCCTCCGGGGTTACGGTTTCAATAACATTGGTTTCAACATTTATAGGATTACCTGAGATATAATGTTTGATTCTTTGACCGTTCACCACCTTCGGATTTGTGCCTTCGAAGTTTTGATTTTTATGGCACCGGAACGATAGACCTCCTCGATAACGTAAGGACCTTCCCGTTTAGAGAGAAGTTTCCCTACAAAAAATCTTAAACGAGAGTTGTATAGCAATACATAATCACCTACATTAAACTCACGCTTTTGTATCCTTTTGTCATGCCATATTTTAACTTTTTCTTTAAACAACTTGGCATTTTCATAGGCCTGGGTTCTCCATTCATCAAGTGAGCTAATGTCAAATAACCTCTTCTCACCGGCAAGAAATCATAATTGAGCTCTTTAATAGCCCAATAAGCCTTATGTTCTAGTTCGAAAGGTAAGTGACATGCTTTTCCATAAACCATTTTATACGGAGACATACCCATGGGATTTTTATATGCAGTTCTATAAGCCCATAATGCATCATCAAGTTTCTTGGACCAATTCTTCCTAGATCTATTAACAGTCTTTTGCAAAATTAATTTGAGCTCTCTATTGCTCAATTCTACTTGACCACTAGACTGCGGGTGATAAGGGGATGCAATTCTATGATTAACATCATACTTAGCAAGCATTTTGCGGAAAGCACCATGAATAAAATGTGAACCACCATCAGTCATTAAATACCTAGGGACTCCAAACCTCGGAAAAATAACTTCTTTAAGCATTTTAATAGAAGTGTCATGATCAGCACTACTAGTTGGAATAGCTTCTACCCACTTAGTAATGTAATCAACAACAACTAAAATATGTGTATATCCATTAGAGGCAGGAAAAGGTCCCATATAATCAAAGCCCCAAACATCAAATGGTTCAATAATGAGTGAATAATTCAAAGGAATTTCTTGACGTCTACTAATATTACCAATTCTTTGACATTCATCACAAGACAAGACAAACTTACGGGCATCCTTGAAGAGAGTAGGCCAACAAAAACCTGATTGCAATACCTTATGTGCAGTTCTATCTCCAGCGTGGTGTCTATTGGGGAACGTAGCAGAAATTCAAAATTTTCCTACGTGTCACCAAGATCAATCTAGGAGATGGTAGCAACAAGAGGGGAGGAGTGCATCTACATACCCTTGTAGATCGCGAGCGGAAGCGTTCAAGAGAACGGGCTTGATGGAGTCGTACTCGTCGTGATCCAAATCACCGATGATCCTAGCGCCGAAAGGACGGCACCTCCGCGTTCAACACACGTACGGAGCGGGGACGTCTCCTCCTTCTTGATCCAGCAAGGGGGGAGGAGAAGTTGATGGAGATCCAGCAGCACGATGGCGTGGTGATGGAAGTAGCGGGATCCCGGCAGGGCTTCGCCAAGCGCAAGCGGGGAGGAAGAGGTGTCACGGGAGGGAGGGAGGCGCCAGGGCTTGGGGTGCTGCTCCCATGCGCCTCCCCACTATATATAGGGGTGGAGGGGGCTGGTTTCTTGCCCTCCAAGTCCATTGGGGCGTTGGCAAAGGTGGGGGAAAGAAATCCTATCATTTCCCTTCCCCACCGATTGTTATCCCCCTTTTTTAGGGATCTTGATCTTATCCCTTCGGGATATGATCTTATTCCTTCTAAGGTGGGATCTTGGTGCGCCTTGACCAGGGGTGTGGGGCCTTGCCCCCACTACCCACGTTCATGTGGGTCCCCCCATGCAGGTGGGCCCCACATCGGAACCTTCTAGAACCTTCCCGGTACAATACCGAAAAATCCCGAACATTTTCCGGTGGCCAAAATAGGACTTCCCATATATAAATCTTTACATCCGGACCATTCCGGAACTCCTCGTGACGTCCGGAATCTCATCCGGGACTCCGAACAACTTTTGGTTAACCGCATACTAATATCTCTACAACTCTAGCATCACCGAACCTTAAGTGTGTAGACCCTACGGGTTCGGGAGACATGCAGACATGACCGAGACGACTCTCCGGTTAATAACCAACAGCGGGATCTGGATACCCATGTTGGCTCCCACATGTTCCACGATGATCTCATCGGATGAACCACGATGTCGAGGATTCAATCAATCCCGTATACAATTCCCTTTGTCAATCGGTACGTTACTTGCCCGAGATTCGATCGTCGGTATCCCAATACCTTGTTCAATCTCGTTACCGGCAAGTCACTTTACTCGTACCGTAATGCATGATCCCGTGACCAAACACTTGGTCACATTGAGCTCATTATGATGATGCATTACCGAGTGGGCCCAGAGATACCTCTCCGTCATACGGAGTGACAAATCCCAGTCTCGATTCGTGCCAACCCAACAAACACTTTCGGAGATACCTGTAGTGCACCTTTATAGCCACCGAGTTACGTTGTGACGTTTTACACCCAAAGCATTCCTACGGTATCCGGGAGTTGCACAATCTCATGGTCTAAGGAAATGATACTTGACATTAGAAAAGCTCTAGCAAACGAACCACACGATCTTGTGCTATGCTTAGGATTGGGTCTTGTCCATCACATCATTCTCCTAATGATGTGATCCTGTTATCAATGACATCCAATGTCCATGGTGAGGAAACCATAACCATCTATTGATCAATGAGCTAGTCAACTAGAGGCTTACTAGGGACATGTTGTGGTCTATGTATTCACACATGTATTACGGTTTCCAGTTAATACAATTATAGCATGAACAACAGACAATTATCATGAACAAGGAAATACAATAATAACCATTTTATTATTGCCTCTAGGGCATATTTCCAACAGTCTCCCACTTGCACTAGAGTCAATAATCTAGTTCACATCACATGTGATTAACACTCAAAGTTCACTAGAGTCAATAATCTAGTCCACATCACCATGTGATTAACACTCAATGAGTTCTAGGGTTTGATCATGTTATGCTTACGAGAGAGGTTTTAGTCAATGGGTCTGCAACAATCAGATCCGTGTGTGCTTTATAAATCTCTATGTCATCTTGTAGATGTAGCTACCACGCGCTACTTGGAGCTATTCCAAATAACTGCTCTACTATACGAATCCGGTTTACTACTCACAGTCATCCGGATTAGTGTCAAAGTTTGCATCGACGTAACCCTTTATGACGAACTGTTTTACCACCTCCATAATCGAGAAAATTCCTTAGTCCACTAGATACTAAGGATAAGTTCGACCGCTGTCATGTGATCCATTCCCGGATCACTATTGCACCCCTTGACTAACTCATGGCAAGGCACACTTCAGGTGCGGTACATAGCATAGCATACTGTAGAGCCTACGTCTAAAGCATAGGGGACGACCTTCGTCCTTTCTCTCTCTTCTGCCGTGGTCAGGTCTTGAGTCTTACTCAATACTCACACCTTGTAACACAGCCAAGAACTCCTTCTTTGCTGATCTATTTTGAACTCCTTCAAAATCTTATCACGGTATGTATTCATTTGAAAGTACTATTAAGCGTTTTTGATCTATCCTTATAGATCTTGATGCTCAATGTTCAAGTAGCTTAATCCAGGTTTTCCATTAAAAACACTTTTCAAATAACCCTGGATGCTTTCCAGAACTACATCATTTCTGATCAACAATATGTTAACAACATATACTCATCAAAAATTCTATAGTGCTCCCACTCACTTCTTTGGAAATACAAGTTTCTCATGAACCTTGTATAAACCCAAAATCTTTGATCATCCATCAAAGCGTTCATTCCAACTCCGAGATGCTTACTCCAATCCTTAGAAGGATTGCTGGAGCTTTGCATACTTGTTAGCATCTTTCAGGATTGACAAAACCTTTTGGTTGTATCACGTACAACCTTTCCTCAAGAAAATTGTCGAGGAAACAATGTTTTGACATCCTATCTGCAAGATTTCATAAATAATGCAGTAACTGCTAATATAATTCTAACAGACTCTTAGCATCGCTACGAGTGAGAAAGTCTCATCGCAGTCAACTCCTTGAACTTGCCGGAAAACATCTTAACGACAAGTCGAGCTTTCTTAATGGTGACACTTACCATCATTGTCTGTCTTCCCTTTAAAATCCATCTGTACCCAACAGCCTTACGACCATCAAGTAGTTCTTTCAAAGTCTATACTTTGTTTTCATACATGGATCCTCTCGGATTTTATGGCCTCAAGCCATTCGTCGGAATCCGGGCCCACCATCGCTTCTCCATAGCTCGTAGGTTCATTGTTGTCTAGTAACATGGCTTCCAAGACAGGATTACGTACCACTCTGAAGTAGTACGCATCCTTGTCGTCCTATGAGGTTTGGTAGTGACTTGATTTGAAGTTTCATGATCACTATCATAAGCTTCCACTTCAATTGGTGTAGGTGCCACAGGAACAACTTCCTGTGCCCTGCTACACATTAGTTGAAGTGACGGTTCAATGACCTCATCAAGTCTCCACCATCCTCCCACTCAATTCTTTCGAGAGAAACTTTTCCTCGAGAAAGGACCCGTTTCTAGAAACAATCACTTTTGCTTCCAGATCTGAAATAGGAGGTATACCCAACTGTTTTGGGTATTCTATGAAGATGCATTTATCCTCTTTGGGTTCGAGCTTATCAGTCTGAAACTTTTTCACATAAGCGTCGCAGCCCCAAACTTTTAAGAGACGACAGCTTAGGTTTCTCTAAACCATAGTTCATACGGTGTCGTCTCAACGGAATTGCGTGGTGCCCTATTTAGAGTGAATGTGGTTGTCTCTAATGCCTAACCCATAAACGATAGTTGTAATTCGATAAGAGACATCATGGTATGCACCATATCCAATAGGGTGCAGTTATGATGTTCGGACACACCATCACAATATGGTGTTCCAGGCGGTATTAGTCGTGAAACAATTTCCACAATTTCTTAATTGTGTGCCAAACTCGTAACTCAGATATTCATCTCTATGATCATATCACAGACATTTTATCCTCTTGTCACGACGATCTTCAACTTCACTCTGAAATTACTTGAACCTTTCAATAATTCAGACTTGTGTTTCATCAAGTAAATATTCTCAGCATCTACTCAAATCATCTATGAAGTAAGAACATAACGATATCCACTGCATGCCTCAGTACTCATTGGACTGCACACATCAAATGTATTACTTCCATCAAGTTGCTCTCTTGTTCCATCTTACTGAAAACGAGGCCTTTCAGTCATCTTGCCCATGTGGTATGATTTGCATGTCTCAAGTGATTCAAAATCAAGTGAGTCCAAATGATCCATCCGTATGGACTTTCTTCATGCATATATACTAATAGACATGGTTCGCATGTCTCAATCTTTTCAAAAACGAGTGAGTCCAAAGATCCATCAACATGGAGCTTCTTCATGAGTATGTGGTACTATCATTACTATCTTATATCTTTTGGCATGAACATGTGTATCACTACGATCGAGATTCAATAAACCATTCATTTTAGGTGCAAGACCATTGAAGGTATTATTCAAATAGACAGAGTAACCATTATTCTCCTTTAATGAATAACCGTATTGCGATAAACATAATCCTATCATGTCTATGCTTAACGCAAACACCAAATAACAATTATTCAGGTTTAACCCCAATCTCGATGGTAGAGGGAGCATGCGATGCTTGATCACATCAACCTTGGAAACACATATCGTCATCTCACCTTTAGCTAGTCTCCGTTTATTCTGCAACTTTTATTTCGAGTTACTAACACTTAGCAACCGAACCGGTATCTAATACCCTGGTGCTACTAGGAGTACTAGTAAAGTACACATTAATATAATGTATATCCAATATACTTCTGTCGACCTTGCCTGCCTTCTCATCTACCAAGTATCTAGGGTAGTTCTGCTTCGGTGACTGTTCCCCTCATTACAGAAGCACTTAGTCTCGGGTTTGGGTTCAACCTTCGCTTTCTTCACTAGAGCTGCAACTGATTTGCCGTTTCATGAAGTATCCCTTGTTGCCCGTGCCCTTCTTGAAACTAGTGGTTTTACTAACCATCAACAATTGATGCTCCTACTTGATTTCTACTTTCTCTGTGTCAAACATCGCGAGTTGCTCAAGGATCATCATGTCTATCCCTGATATGTTATAGTTCATCACGAAGCTCTAATAGCTTGGTGGCAGTGACTGGAGAACCATCACTATCTCATCTGCAAGATTATCTCCCACTCGATTCAAGCGATTGTAGTACTTAGACAATCTGAGCACATGCTCAACGGTTGAGCTTTTCTCCCTTAGTTTGCAGGTTTAAGAAACTTGTCAGAGGTCTCATACCTCTTGACGTGGGCACGAGCCTAAAATCCCAATTTCAGCTCTTGGAACATCTCATATGTTCCGCGACATTTCAAAATGTCTTCGGTGCCTCAATTCTAAACCGTTCAACCTTACGCACTGAACTATCATGTAGTCATCAAAACGTGTATGTCAGATGTTCGCAACATCCCCAAACGACGCTCGAGGTTCAGCACACCGAGCGGTGCATTAAGGACATAAGCCTTCTGCGCAGCAATGAGGATAATCCTCAGTTTACGGATCCAGTCCGCATAATTTCTACTATCAACTTTCAACTAAATTTTCTCTAGGAACATATCTTAAACAGTAGAACCAAAGCGTAAGCTACGACATAATTTGCAAAGACCTTTTGACTATGTTCATGATAATTAAGTTCATCTGATTATTTAATGAACTCCCACTTAGATAGACATCCCTCTAGTCATCTATGTGATACATGATCCGAATCGACTAGGCCGTGTCCGATCATCATGTGAGACGGACTAGTCATCATCGGTGAACATCTCCATGTTGATCGTATCTACTATACGACTCATGTTCGACCTTTCGGTCTCTTGTGTTCCGAGGCCATGTCTGTACATGCTAGGCTCGTCAAGTCAACCTAAGTGTTTTGCTTGTGTTCCGAGGCCATGTCTGTACATGCTAGGCTCGTCAACACCCGTTGTATGCGAACGTTAGAATCTATCACACCCGATCATCACGTGGTGCTTCGAAACAACGAACCTTCGCAACGGTGCACAGTTAGGGGGAACACATCTCTTGAAATTTTAGTGAGGGATCATCTTATTTATGCTACCGTCGTTCTAAGCAAATAAGATGGAAACATGACAAACATCACATGCAAATCATAAAGTGACATGATATTGCCAATATCATCTTGCGCCTTTTGATCTCCATCTTCGAGGCGCGGCATGATCACCTTCGTCACCGACATGACACCATGATCTCCATCATCATGATCTCCATCATCGTGTCTTCATGAAGTTGTCTCGCCAACTATTACTTCTACTACTATGGCTAACGGTTAGCAATGAAGTAAAGTAATTACATGGCATTTTCACTGACACGCAGGTCACACAATAAATTAAGACTACTCCTATGGCTCCTGCCGGTTGTCATACTCATCGACATGCAAGTCGTGATTCCTATTACAAGAACATGATCAATCTCATACATCACATATATCATTCATCACATCCTTTTGGCCATATCACATCACATAGCATACCCTGCAAAAACAAGTTAGACGTCCTCTAATTGTTGTTGCATGTTTTACGTGGCTGCTATGGGTTTCTAGCAAGAACGTTTCTTACCTACGCAAAAGCCACAACGGTGATATGCCAATTGCTATTTACCCTTCATAAGGACCCTTTTCATCGAATCCGATCCGACTAAAGTGGGAGAGACAGACACCCGCTAGCCACCTTATGCATCAAGTGCATGTCAGTCGGTGGAACCTGTCTCACGTAAGAGTACGTGTAAGGTCGGTCCGGGCCGCTTCATCCCACAATGCCGCCGAATCAAGATAAGACTAGTAACGTTAGCAAATTGAACAAATCGTCGCCCACAACTACTTTGTGTTCTACTCGTGCATAGAATCTATGTATAAACCTGGCTCATGATGCCACTGTTGGAGAACGTAGCAGAAATTCAAAATTTTCCTACGTGTCACCAAGATTAATCTAGGAGATGCTAGCAATGAGAGGGGAGGAGTGCATCTACATACCCTTGTAGATCGCGAGCATAAGCGTTCAAGAGAACGGGGTTGATGGAGTCGTATGAAGGAAATATGCCCTAGAGGCAATAATAAAGTTATTATTTATTTCCTTATATCATGATAAATGTTTATTATTCATGCTAGAATTGTATTAACCGGAAACATAATACATGTGTGAATACATAGACAAACAGAGTGTCACTAGTATGCCTCTACTTGACTAGCTCGTTAATCAAAGATGGTTATGTTTCCTAGCCATAGACATGAGTTGTCATTTGATTAACGGGATCACCTCATTAGGAGAATGACGTGCTTGACTTGACCCATTCTGTTAGCTTAGCACTCGATCGTTTAGTATGTTGCTATTGCTTTCTTCATGACTTATACATGTTCCTATGACTATGAGATTATGCAACTCCCGTTTACCGGAGGAACACTTTGTGTGCTACCAAACATCACAACGTAACTGGGTGATTATAAAGGTGCTCTACAGGTGTCTCCAAAGGTACTTGTTGGGTTGGCGTATTTCGAGATTAGGATTTGTCACTCCGATTGTCGGAGAGGTATCTCTGGGCCCACTCGGTAATGCACATCACTATAAGCCTTGCAAGCATTGTGACTAATGAGTTAGTTGCGGGATGATGTATTACGGAACGAGTAAAGAGACTTGCCAGTAACGAGATTGAACTAGGTATCGAGATACCGACGATCGAATCTCGGGCAAGTAACATACCGATGACAAAGGGAACAACGTATGTTGTTATGCGGTCTGACCGATAAGGATCTTCGTAGAATATGTGGGAACCAATATGAGCATCCAGGTTCCGTTATTGGTTATTGACCGGAGAGGTGTCTCGGTCATGTCTACATAGTTCTCGAACCCGTAGGGTCCGCACGCTTAACGTTACGATGACAGTTTTATTATGAGTTTATGTATGTTGATGTACCGAAGGAGTTCGGGGTCCCGGATGAGATCGGGGACATGACGAGGAGTCTCGAAATGGCCGAGACATAAAGATCGATATATTGGACGACTATATTCGGACTTCGGAAAGGTTCCGAGTGATTCGGGTATTTTTCGGAGTACCGGAGAGTTACGGGAATTCGTATTGGGCCTTAATGGGCCATACGGGAAAGGAGAGAAAGACCCCAAATGGTGGCCGCACCCCTCTCCATGGACTAGTCCGAATTGGACTAGGGAGGGGGGGGGGGGGGGCGCCCCCTTCCTTCTTTCTCCTTCTCCCTTCCCTTCTCCTATTCCAACAAGGAAAGGCGGAGTCCTACTCCCGGTGGGAGTAGGACTCCCCCTCCTGGCGCGCCTCTCCTCCCTAGGCCGGCGGCCTCCCCCTTGCTCCTTTATATACGGGGGCAGGGGGCACCCCATGGACACACAATTGATATACGATATTTTAGCCGTGTGCGGTGGCCCCCTCCACCATATTACACCTCGATAATATCGTTGCGGAGCTTAGGCGAAGCCCTACGTCGGTAGAACATCATCATCGTCACCACGCCGTTGTGCTGACGAAACTCTCCCTCAACACTCGGCTGGATCGGAGTTCGAGGGACGTCATCGAGCTGAACGTGTGCTGAACTCGGAGGTGCCGTGCGTTCGGTACTTGATCGGTCGGATCGTGAAGACGTACGACTACATCAACCGCGTTGTGTTAACGCTTCCGCTATCGGTCTACGAGGGTACATGGACAACACTCTCCCCGATCATTGCTATGCATCACCATGATCTTGCGTGTGCGTAGGAAATTTTTGAAATTACTACGTTCCCCAACAGTGGCATCCGAGCCTGGTTTTATGTGTTGATGTTATATGCACGAGTAGAACACAAGTGAGTTGTGGGCGATATAAGTCATACTGCTTACCAGCATGTCATACTTTGGTTTGGCGGTATTGTGAGATGAAGCGGCCCGGACCGACATTACGCGTACGCTTACGCGAGACTGGTTTCACCGTTGCGAGCACTCGTTGCTTAAAGGTGACCGGCGGGTGTCTGTCTCTCTCACTTTAGTTGAATCGAGTGTGGCTACGCCCGGTCCTTGCGAAGGTTAAAACAGCACCAACTTGACAAACTATCGTTGTGGTTTTTGATGCGTAGGTAAGAACGGTTCTTGCTAAGCCCGTAGCAGCCACGTAAATCTTGCTACAACAAAGTAGAGGACGTCTAACTTGTTTTTGCAGGGCATGTTGTGATGTGATATGGTCAAGACATGATGTGATATAATTTGTTGTATGAGATGATCATGTTTTGTAACCGAGTTATCGGCAACTGGCAGGAGCCATATGGTTGTCACTTTATTGTATGAAATGCAATCGCCATGTAATTGTTTTACTTTATCACTAAGCGGTAGCGATAGTCGAGGAAGCAATAGTTGGCGAGACGACAACGATGCTGCGATGGAGATCAAGGTGTCGAGCCGGTGACGATGGTGATCATGACGGTGCTTCGGAGATGGAGATCACAAGCACAAGATGATGATGGCCATATCATATCACTGATATTGATTGCATGTGATGTTTATCTTTTATGCATCTTATCTTGCTTTGATTGACGGTAGCATTATAAGATGATCTCTCACTAAAATTTCAAGAAAAAGTGTTCTCCCTGAGTATGCACCGTTGCGAAAGTTCTTCGTGCTGAGACACCACGTGATGATCGGGTGTGATAGGATCTACATTCAAATACAACAGGTGCAAAACAGTTGCACACGCGGAATACTCAGGTTAAACTTGACGAGCCTAGCATATGCAGATATGGCCTCGGAACACGGAGACCGAAAGGTCGAGCGTGAATCATATAGTAGATATGATCAACATAGTGATGTTCACCGTTGAAACTACTCCATCTCACGTGAGGATCGGACATGGTTTAGTTGATATGGATCACGTGATCACTTAGAGGATTAGAGGGATGTCTTTCTAAGTGGGAGTTCTTAAGTAATATGATTAATTGAACTTAAAATTATCATGAACTTAGTCCTGATAGTATTTTTGCAAATTATGTTGATAGCCCGCGTTGTTGCTTCCCTGTGTTTTGATATGTTCCTAGAGAAAATTATGTTGAAAGATGTTAGTAGCAAAGATGCGGATTGGATCCGTTATCTGAGGATTATCCTCATTGTTGCACAGAAGAATTATGTCCTTGATGCACCGCTAGGTGACAGACCTATTGCAGGAGCAGATGCAGACGTTATGAACGTTTGGCTAGATCAATATGATGACTACTTGATAGTTTAGTGCACCATGCTTAACGGCTTAGAATCGGGACTTCAAAGACGTTTTGAACTTCATGGACCATATGAGATGTTCCAGGAGTTGAAGTTAATATTTCAAGCAAATACCCGAGTTGAGAGATATGAAGTCTCCAACAAGTTCTATAGCTAAAAGATGGAGGAGAATAGCTCAAGCAGTGAGCATGTGCTCAGATTGTCTGGGTACTACAATCGCTTGAATCAAGTGGGAGTTAATCTTCCAGATAAAATAGTGATTGACAAAATTCTCTAGTCACCATCACCAAGTTAGTAGAACTTCGTGATGAACTATAGTATGCAAGGGATGACGAAAGTAATTCCCGAGCTCTTCGCGATGCTGAAATCGACGAAGGTAGAAATCAAAAAAGAACATCAAGTGTTGATGGTTAACAAGACCACTAGTTTCAAGAAAAGGGCAAAGGGATAGAAGGGGAACTTCAAGAAGAACGGCAAGCAAGTTGTAGCTCAAGTGAAGAAGCCCAAGTCTGGACCTAAGCCTGAGACTAAGTGCTTCTACTGCAAAGGGACTGGTCACTGGAAGCAGAACTGCCCCAAGTATTTGGTGGATAAGAAGGATGGCAAAGTGAACAAAGGTATATTTGATATACAGATTATTGATGTGTATTTTACTAGTGTTCGTAGCAACCCCTCGGTATTTGATACTGGTTCAGTTGCTAAAGAGTAGTGACTCGAAACGGGAGTTGCATAATGAACAGAAACTAGTTAAGGATGAAGTGACGATGTATATTGGAAGTGGTTCCAAGATTGATATGATCATCATCGCACACTCCCTATACTTTCGGGATTAGTGTTGAACCTAAATAAGTGTTATTTGGTGTTTGCGTTGAGCATGAATATGATTTGATCATGTTTATTGCAATACGGTTATTCATTTAAAGTTAGAGAATAATTGTTGTTCTGTTTACATGAATAAAACCTCATATGGTTAGACACCCAATGAAAATGGTTCGTTGGATCTCGATCGTAGTGATACACATATTCATAATATTGAAGCCAAAAGATGCAAAGTTAATAATGATAGTGCAACTTATTTGTGGCACTGCCGTTTAGGTCATATTGGTGTAAAGCCCATGAAGAAACTCCATACTGATGGGATTTTGGAATCGCTTGATTATGAATCACTTGATGCTTGTGAATCATGCCTTATGGGCAAGATGACTAAGACTCCGTTCTCCGGAACAATGGAGCGAGCAACTGACTTATTGGAAATAATACATACTGATGTATGCGATCTGATGAGTGTTGAGGCTCGTAGCAGGTATCATTATTTTCTGACCTTCACAGATGATTTGAGCAGATATGGGTATGTCTACTTAATGAAACAGAAGTCTAAAACATTTGAAAAGTTCATATAATTTTTAGAGTGAAGCGGAAAATCATCGTAACAAGAAAAATAAAGTTTCTACGATCTGATCGTGGAGAAGAGTATTTGAGTTACGAGTTTGGCCTTCAGTTAAAACAATGTGAAATAGTTTCACTACTCACGCCACTTGGAACACCACGGTATTATGGTGTGTTGGAACGTCGTAACCATACTTTATTAGATATGGTGCGATATATGATGTCTCTTACTGATCTACCACTATCGTTCTGGGGTTATGCATTAGAGACAGCTGCATTCACGTTAAATAGGGCACCATCGAAATCCGTTGAGACGACGCCTTATGAACTATGGTTTGGCAAGAAACCAAAGTTGTCGTATCTTAAAGTTTGGGGTTGCGATGCTTATGTGAAGAAACTTCAACCTGATAAGCTCGAACCTAAATCGGAGAAATGTGTCTTCATAGGATACCCAAAGGAGACTGTTGGGTACACCTTCTATCACAGATCCGAAGGCAAGACATTCGTTGCTAAGAATGGATCCTTTCTAGAGAACGAGTTTCTCTCAAAAGAAGTGAGTGGGAGGAAAGTAGAACTTGATGAGGTAATTGTACCTACTCCCTTATTGGAAAGTAGTTCATCGCAGAAACCAGTTTCTGTGACGCCTATACCAATTAGTGAGGAAGTCAATGATGATGATCATGGAACTTCAGATCAAGTTATTACCGAACCTCGTAGGTCAACCAGAGTGAGATCCGCACCAGAGTGGTACAGTAATTCAGTTCTGGAGGTCATGTTACTTGACCATGACGAACCTACGAACTATGAGGAAGCAGTGATGAGCCCAGATTCCGCAAAATGGCTTGAGGCCATGAAATCTGAGATGGGATCCATGTATGAGAACAAAGTATGGACTTTGATTGACTTGCCCAATGATCGGCGAGCCAAGATTAAATGGATCTTCAAGAGGAAGACGGACGCTGATAGTAGTGTTGCTATCTACAAAGCTAGAATTGTCGCAAAAAGGTTTTCGACAAGTTTAAGGTGTTGACTACGATGAGAGTTTCTCACTCGTATCTATGCTTAAGTCTGTCCGAATCATGTTAGCGATTGCCGCATTTTATGAAATCTGGCAAATGGATAAACAAAACTGAATTCCTTAATGGATTTATTAAAGAAGAGTTGTATATGATGCAACCAGAAGGTTTTGTCAATCCTAAAGGTGCTAACAAAATATGCAAGCTCCAGCGATCCATCTATGGACTGGTGCAAGAATCTCGGAGTTGGAATATACGCTTTGATAAGTTGATCAAAGGATATAGTTTTATACAGACTTGCGGTGAAGCCTGTATTTACAAGGAAGTGAGTGGGAGCACTACAACATTTCTGATAAGTATATGTGAATGACATATTGTTGATCGGAAATAATGTAGAATTATTCTACAAAGCATAAAGGAGTGTTTGAAAGGAGTTTTTCCAAAGATAGACCTCGGTGAAGCTGCTTACATATTCAGCATCAAGATCTATAGAGATAGATCAAGACGCTTGATAAGTTTTTTCAATGAATACATACCTTAACAAGATTTTGAAGTGGTTCAAAATGGAACAGTCAAAGAAAGAGTTTCTTGCCTGTGTTACAAGGTGTGAAATTGAGTAAGACTCAAAGCCCGACCACGGCAGAAGATAGAAAAAGAATGAAAGTCATTCCCTATGCCTTGGCCATAGGTTCTATAAAGTATGCCAAGATGTGTACCAGATCTATTGTATACCCTACACTGATTTTGGCAAGGGAGTACAATAGTGATCTAGGAGTAGATCACTGGACAGCGGTCAAAATTATCCTTAGTGAATAAGGATATGTTTCTCGATTATGGAAGTGACAAAAGGTTCATCGTAAAGGGTTACGTCGATGCAAGTTTTGACACTAATCTAGATGACTCTAAGTCTCGGTCTAGATACATATTGAAAGTGGGAGCAATTAGCTAGAGTAGCTCCGTGCAGAGCATTGTAGACATAGAAATTTGCAAAATACTTACGGATCTGAATGTGACAGACCCGTTGACTAAAATTATCTCACAAGCAAAACGTGATCACGCCATAGTACTCTTTGGGTGTTAATCACATAGCGATGTGAACTAGATTACTGACTCTAGTTAACCCTTTGGGTGATGGTCACATGATGATGTGAACTATGGGTGTTAATCACATGGTGATGTGAACTATTAATCACATGGTGATGTGAATTATTGATGTTAAATCACATGGCGATGTGAACTAGATTATTGACTCTAGTGCAAATGGGAGACTGAAGGAAATATGCCCTAGAGGCAATAATAAAGTTATTATTTATTTCCTTATATCATGATAAATGTTTATTATTCATGCTAGAATTGTATTAACCGGAAACATAATACATGTGTGAATACATAGAAAAACAGAGTGTCACTAGTATGCCTCTACTTGACTAGCTCGTTAATCAAAGATGGTTATGTTTCCTAGCCATAGACATGAGTTGTCATTTGATTAACGGGACCACCTCATTAGGAGAATGACGTGATTGACTTGACCCATTCTGTTAGCTTAGCACTCGATCGTTTAGTATGTTGCTATTGCTTTCTTCATGACTTATACATGTTCCTATGACTATGAGATTATGCAACTCCCGTTTACCGGAGGAACACTTTGTGTGCTACCAAACGTCACAACGTAACTGGGTGATTATAAAGGTGCTCTACAGGTGTCTCCAAAGGTACTTGTTGGGTTGACGTATTTCGAGATTATGATTTGTCACTCCGATTGTCGAAGAGGTATCTCTGGGCCCACTCGGTAATGCACATCACTATAAGCCTTTGCAAGCATTGTGACTAATGAGTTAGTTGCGGGATGATGTATTACGGAACGAGTAAAGAGACTTGCCAGTAACGAGATTGAACTAGGTACCGAGATACCGACGATCAAATCTCGGGCAAGTAACATACCGGTGACAAAGGGAACAACGTATGTTGTTATGCGGTCTGACCGATAAAGATCTTCGTAGAATATGTGGGAGCCAATATGGGCATCCAGGTCTCGCCATTGGTTATTGACCGGAGACGTGTCTCGGTCATGTCTACATAGTTCTCGAACCCGTAGGGTCCGCACGCTTAACGTTACGATGATAGTTTTATTATGAGTTTATGTATGTTGATGTACCGAGAGAGTTCGGGGTCCCGGATGAGATCGGGGACATGACGAGGAGTCTCGAAATGGCCGAGACGTAAAGATCGATATATTGGACGACTATATTCGGACTTCGGAAAGGTTCCGAGTGATTCGGGTATTTTTCGGAGTACCGGAGAGTTACGGGAATTCGTATTGGGCCTTAATGGGCCATACGGGAAAGGAGAGAAAGACCCCAAAGGGTGGCCGCACCCCTCCCCATGGACTAGTCCGAATTGGACTAGGGAGGGGGGGCGCCCCCTTCCTTCTTTCTCCTTCTCCCTTCCCTTCTCCTATTCCAACAAGGAAAGGCGGAGTCCTACTCCCGGTGGGAGTAGGACTCCCCCTCCTGGCGCGCCTCTCCTCCCTAGGCCGGCGGCCTCCCCCTTGCTCCTTTATATACGGGGGCAGGGGGCACCCCATGGACACACAATTGATATACGATATTTTAGCCGTGTGCGGTGCCAACCTCCACCATATTACACCTCGATAATATCGTTGCGGAACTTAGGCGAAGCCCTGCGTCGGTAGAACATCATCATCGTCACCACGCCGTCGTGCTGACGAAATTCCCCCTCAACACTCGGCTGGATCGGAGTTCGAGGGACGTCGTCGAGC
Source organism: Triticum aestivum (assembly GCF_018294505.1). Lineage (NCBI taxonomy): Eukaryota > Viridiplantae > Streptophyta > Magnoliopsida > Poales > Poaceae > Triticum > Triticum aestivum. Next base: position 521,756,699 of record NC_057814.1, on the reverse strand, counting down.
TGAACGTGTGCTGAACTCGGAGGTGCCGTGCGTTTGGTACTTGATTGGTTGGATCGTGAAGACGTACGACTACATCAACCGCGTTGTGTTAACGCTTCCGCTATCGGTCTACGAGGGTACGTGGACAACACTCTCCCCGATCATTGCTATGCATCACCATGATCTTGCGTGTGCGTAGGAAATTTTTGAAATTACTACGTTCCCCAACATCGTACTCGTCGTGATCCAAATCACCGATGATCCTAGCGCCGAACGGACGGCACCTCCGCGTTCAACACACGTACGGAGCGGGGACGTCTCCTCCTTCTTGATCCAGCAAGGGGGGAGGAGAAGTTGATGGAGATCCGGCAGCACGACGGCGTGGTGGTGGAAGTAGCGGGATCCCGGCAGGGCTTCGCCAAGCGCAAGCGGGGAGGAAGAGGTGTCACGGGAGGGAGGGAGGCGCCAAGGCTTGGGGCACTGCTCCCATGCGCCTCCCCACAATATATAGGGGTGGAGGGGGCTGGTTTCTTGCCCTCCAAGTCCATTGGGGCGTTGGCAAAGGTGGGGGAAAGAAATCCCATCATTTCCCTTCCCCACCGATTGTTATCCTCCTTTTTTAGGGATCTTGATCTTATCCCTTCGGGATATGATCTTATTCCTTCTAAGGTGGAATCTTGGTGCGCCTTGACCAGGGGTGTGGGGCCTTGCCCCCACTACCCACGTTCATGTGGGTCCCCCCATGCAGGTGGGCCCCACTTCGGACCCTTCTAGAACCTTCCCGGTACAATACCGAAAAATCCCGAACATTTTCCGGTGGCCAAAATAGGACTTCCCATATATAAATCTTTACCTCCGGACCATTCTGGAACTCCTCGTGACGTCCGGGATCTCATCCGGGACTCCGAACAACTTTCGGTTAACCGCATACTAATATCTCTACAACTCTAGCGTCACCGAACCTTAAGTGTGTAGACCCTACGGGTTCGGGAGACATGCAGACATGACCGAGACGACTCTCCGGTCAGTAACCAACAGCGGGATCTGGATACCCATGTTGTCTCCCACATGTTCCACGATGATCTCATCGGATGAACCACGATGTTGAGGATTCAATCAATCCCGTATACAATTCCCTTTGTCAATCGGTACGTTACTTGCCCGAGATTCGATCGTCGGTATCCCAATACCTTGTTCAATCTCGTTATCGGCAAGTCACTTTACTCGTACCGTAATGCATGATCCCATGACCAAACACTTGGTCACATTGAGCTCATTATGATGATGCATTACCGAGTGGGCCCAGAGATACCTCTCCGTCATACGGAGTGACAAATCCCAGTCTCGATTCGTGCCAACCCAACAAACACTTTCGGAGATACCTGTAGTGCACCTTTATAGCCACCCAGTTACGTTGTGACGTTTGGTACACCCAAAGCATTCCTATGGTATCCGGGAGTTGCACAATCTCATGGTCTAAGGAAATGATACTTGACATTAGAAAAGCTCTAGCAAACGAACTACACGATCTTGTGCTATGCTTAGGATTGGGTCTTGTCCATCACATCATTCTCCTAATGATGTGATCCCGTTATCAATGACATCCAATGTCCATGGTCAGGAAACCATAACCATCTATTGATCAACGAGCTAGTCAACTAGAGGCTTACTAGGGACATGTTGTGGTCTATGTATTCACACATGTATTACGGTTTCCAGTTAATACAATTATAGCATGAACAACAGACAATTATCATGAACAAGGAAATACAATAATAACCATTTTATTATTGCCTCTAGGGCATATTTCCAACAGTGTCCTCCATAAGCCTCGGAGTGGCACTTGCGTAGGATCTGTTCATGTTCATGCTCAGGTACACAACGTCTAATAACACCATCTACTCCTTCTTTATAAAGATGTGGGTCATCCCAAAAGTAATGTCTCAAATCATAGAAAACTTTTTCTTTTGCTGGTATGTGAAACTAGGTGGTATAAATTTAGCAACGATGTAATTAGCATAATCAGCATACCATGGAGCAGTACAAGAAGTATTTATGACATTTAATTGCTCATCAGGAAAGCTATCATCAATAGGTAGTGGGTCATCAAGAACATTTTCTAACCTAGACAAGTTGTCCGCAACGGGGTTCTCAGCTCCCTTTCTATCAATAATATGCAAATCAAATTCTTGTAGCAAGAGAACCCATCTAATAAGTCTAGGTTTAGCATCTTTCTTTTCCATAAGATATTTAATAGCAGCATGATCAGTGTGAATAGTTACTTTAGAATCAACAATATAAGGTCTGAACTTATCACAAGCAAATACAACTGCTAAGGATTCTTTTTCAGTAGTAGCATAATTTCTTTGAGCATTGTCTAGAGTTTTGCTAGCATATTGGATAACATTTAATTTCTTATCAACTCTTTGCCCTAGAACAGCACCTACAGCATAATCACTAGCATCACACATAATTTCAAAGGGTAAATTCCAGTCAGGTGGCTGAACAATAGGTGCAGAGATCAATGCTTTCTTAAGTATTTCAAATGCTTCTACACAATCATCATCAAAGACAAATGGTATATCTTTTTGTAATAAATTAGTCAGAGGCCGAGAAATTTTTGAGAAGTCCTTAATGAACCTCCTATAAAAACCGGCGTGACCAAGGAAACTTCTTATACCTTTGATGTCCTTGGGACATGGCATCTTTTCAATAGCATCAACCTTGGCTTTATCAACTTCAATACCTCTTTCAGAAACTTTATGCCCCAAGACAATACCTTCATTAACCATAAAGTGGCACTTTTCCCAATTCAAGACAAGATTAGTTTCTTCACATCTCTGTAAGACTCGATCAAGGTTGCTCAAGCAATCATCAAAAGAGGATCCATAAACGGAAAAATCGTCCATGAAAACCTCACAAATCTTTTCACAAAAGTCAGAGAATATAGCCATCATGCATCTTTGAAAGGTAGCAGGTGCATTACATAAACCAAAAGGCATACGTCTATAAGCAAAAGTACCAAAAGGGCAAGTAAAAGTAGTCTTTGATTGATCATTGGCTGACACAGGTATTTGAGAGAAACCAGAATAACCATATAGAAAGCAAAAATGTGCATGTTTGGATAATCTTTCTAGCATTTGATCAATAAAAGGTAAGGGGTAATGATCTTTCTTAGTAGCCTTATTTAATTTGCAGAAATCAATTACCATCCTATAACCTGTACTAATTCTTTGCGGGATCAATTCATCTTTATCATTAGGAACGACAGTAATACCTCCCTTCTTAGGGACACAATGGACAGGACTTACCCACCGACTATCAGCAACGGGATAAATTATACATGCCTCTATAAGCTTTAGTATTTCCTTTCTTACCACTTCTTTCATTTTAGGATTCAGCCGTCGTTGATGATCACGAACTGGTTTGGCATCTTCCTCCAAATTTATTTTGTGTTGACATAGAGTGGGACTAATGCCCTTAAGATCATCAAGAGTATATCCAATAGCAGCACGGTGCTTCTTCAGAGTTTTCAGTAATCTTTCTTCTTCCTGCTCTGAGAGGTTAGCACTAATAATAACAGGATATATCTTTTGCTCATCAAGATAAGCATATTTAAGAGTATCAGGCAACGGTTTAAGCTCGAACACGGGATCACCCTTGGGTGGAGGAGGATCCCTTAGGATTTCAACAGGCAAATTGTGTTTCAGGATAGGTTCCTGTTTAAAGAATACTTCATCTATTTCCCTTCTTTCATTCATAAACATATCATTTTCATGGTCTAGCAAATATTGTTCTAAAGGATCACTAGGAGGTACGGCAATAGAAGCAAGACCAATTATTTCATCCTTACTAGGCAATTCCTCTTCACGGTGTTGTCTACTAAATTTAGAAAAGTTAAACTCATGAGACATATCACCAAGACCAATAGTAACGACATCCTTATTGCAATCTATCTTAGCATTAACAGTGTTCAAGAAGGGTCTACCAAATATAATGGGACAAAAGCTATCTCGTGGGGAACCAAGAACAAGAAAATCAGAAGGATATTTAGTTTTCCCACACAAGACTTCAACATCTCTAACAATTCCCATGGGTGAAATAGTATCTCTATTGGCAAGTTTAATTGTGACATCAATATCTTCTAACTCAGCAGATGCAATATCATGCTTAATTTCATTGTATAGGCCAATAGGTATTGCACTAGCACTAGCACCCATGTCACATAAGCCATGATAACAATGATCTCCTATTTTAACAGAAATAACAGGCATGCCTACCACAGGTCTATGTTTATCTTTAGCACAAGGCTTGGCAATTCTAGCAGTTTCATCACAGAAATGAATAACATGCCCATCAATATTATCAGACAAGAGATCTTTAACAATAGCAATATTAGGTTCAACTTTAATTTGCTCAGGAGGTGTATAAGTTCTAATATTGCTTTTACGGACCACAGTTGAAGTTTTAGCATGATCCTTTATTCTAACAGGAAAAGGTGGTTTCTCAACATAAGAAGTAGGAACAATAGGATCATTATAAGTGATAATATTTTCTTCAACTTCAATAGGTGCAGCTACTTTTACTTCTATGGGGGGATGATATTTAAACCACTTCTACTTAGGGAGATCAATATGAGCAGCAAAAGATTCACAGAAAGAAGCTACTATCTCAGAGTCAAGTCCATATTTAGTGCTAAACTTACGGAAAACATCGGTATCCATAAAAGATTTAACACAATCAAACTTAGGTGTCATACCTGACTCCTTACCTTCGTCGAGATCCCAATCTTCGGAGTTGCGTTTAATTCTATCCAATAAATCCCATTTGAATTCAATAGTCTTCATCATAAAAGAGCCAGCACAAGAAGTATCGAGCATGGTGCGATTGTTATCAGAAAGCCGAGCATAAAAATTTTGAATAATCATTTCTCTTGAGAGCTCATGATTGGGGCATGAATATAACATTGATTTAAGCCTCCCCCAAGCTTGAGCGATGCTTTCTCCTTCGCGAGGCCAAAAATTATATATATAATTGCGATCACGATGAACAAGATGCATAGGATAAAATTTCTGATGAAATTCCAATTTCAATCGTTTGTAGTTCCATGATCCCGTATCATCACATAGCCTATACCATGTGTTGGAAATATGCCCTAGAGGAAATAATAAAATGGTTATTATTATATTTCTTTGTTCATGATAATTGTCTATTGTTCATGCTATAATTGTGTTATCCGGAAATCGTAATACATGTGTGAATACATAGACCACAACGTGTCCCTAGTAAGCCTCTAGTTGACTAGCTCGTTGATCAACATATAGTCATGGTTTCCTGACGATGGACATTGGATGTCATTGATAACGGGATCACATCATTAGGAGAATGATGTGATGGACAAGACCCAATCCTAAGCATAGCACAAAGATCGTGTAGTTCGTTTGCTAGAGCTTTTCCAATGTCAAGTATCATTTCCTTAGACCATGAGATCGTGCAACTCCCGGATGCCGTAGGAGTGCTTTGGGTGTACCAAACGTCACAACGTAACTGGGTGACTATAAAGGTGCACTACGGGTATCTCCGAAAGTGTCTGTTGGGTTGGCACGGATCGAGACTGGGATTCGTCACTCCATATGACGGAGAGGTATCTCTGGGCCCACTCGGTAATGCATCATCATAATGAGCTCAATGTGACCAAGTGTCTGGTCACGGGATCATGCATTACGGTACGAGTAAAGTGACTTGCCGGTAACGAGGTATTGGGATACCGACGATCGAATCTCGGGCAAGTAACGTACCGATTGACAACGGGAATTGTATACGGGATTGATTGAATCCTCGACATCGTGGTTCATCCGATGAGATCATCGTGGAACATGTGGGAGCCAACATGGGTATCCAGATCCCGCTGTTGGTTATTGACCGGAGAGGCGTCTCGGCCATGTCTGCATGTCTCCCGAACCCGTAGGGTCTACACACTTAAGGTTCGGTGACGCTAGGGTTGTAGAGATATTAGTATGCGGAAACCCGAAAGTTGTTCGGAGTCCCGGATGAGATCCGGGACGTCACGAAGAGTTCCGGAATGGTCCAGAGGTGAAGAATTATATATAGGAAGTCCAGTTTCAGCCACCGGGAAAGTTTCGGGGGTTATCGGTATTGTACCGGGACCACCGGAAGGGTCCCGGGCGTCCACTGGGTGGGGCCACCTATCCCGGAGGGCCCCATGGGCTGAAGTGGGGAGGGGAACCAGCCACTGGTGGGCTGGTGCGGCCCCCATGGGTCTCCCCTGCGCCTAGGGTTGGAAACCCTGGTGGTGCGGGGGGGCGCCCCACTTGGCTTGGGGGGCAAGCCACCCCCTTGGCCGCCGCCCCCCCTCAGATGGGATCTCCAGGGGGCCGGCGCCCCCCCAGGGCTCCTATAAATAGTGGGGGGGAGGGAGGGCAGCCGCACCACAGCCCCTGGCGCCTCCCTCTCCCTCCCGTGACACCTCTCCCTCCCGCTTGCGCTTGGCGAAGCCCTGCCGGGATCCCCGCTACTTCCACCACCACGCCGTCGTGCTGCTGGATCTCCATCAACCTCTCCTTCCTCCTTGCTGGATCAAGATGGAGGAGACGTCGCTGCTCCGTACGTGTGTTGAACGCGGAGGTGCCGTCCGTTCGGCACTCGGTCATCGGTGATTTGGATCACGACGGGTACGACTTCATCAACCCCGTTCACTTGAACGCTTCCGCTCGCGATCTACAAGGGTATGTAGATGCACTCCTTCCCTCTCGTTGCTAGTAAACTCCATAGATGGATCTTGGTGATGCATAGAAAATTTTAAAATTCTGCAACGATCCCCAACACCATGTCGATGCATCTCCCTTCAAAGATAAAGGGAAGAACTTCTTCTTAATAAAATCACCGGGTATACTTGCAAGCTGAAATAATCCACAAACTTCATCCACATATATTAGGTGCTCATCAGGATGCTTTGTTCCATCTCCTGGAAAAGGATTAGCTAGCAGTTTTTCTAACATACCCGAAGGAATCTCAAAGTGGAAATTTTCATTTTTAGTAGGTTCAGTAGGTTGAGGAGCAACTCTTTGCTCTACTGGTCGGGGTGAAGATACAGCGAACAAGCCCCTCAGAGGATTACTTTCCATAGTAACAAGTGACAGTAAATTTCAGCACACTATATAAATTTTTCCTTACCAAATTCCACCTACCAAAGGCGCTTCACTCCCCGGCAATAGTGCCAGAAAAGAGTCTTGATGACCCACAAGTATAGGGGATCTATCGTAGTCCTTTCGATAAGTAATAGTGTCGAACCCAACGAGGAGCAAAAGGAAATGATAAGCGGTTTTCAGCAAGGTATTCTCTGCAAGCACTGAAATTATAGATACCAGATAGTTTTGTGATAGGATAATTTGTAACGAGCAATGAGTAACAAAAGTAAATAAAGTGCAGCAAGGTGGCCCAATCCTTTTTGTAGCAAAGGACAAGCCTGGACAAACTCTTATATAGAGAAAAGCGCTCCCGAGGACACATGGGAATTTCGTCAAGCTAGTTTTCATCATGTTCATATGATTCGCGTTCGGTACTTTGATAATTTGATATGTGGGTGGACCGGTGCTTGGGTGCTGTTCTTACTTGAACAAGCATCCCACTTATGATTAACCTCTATTGCAAGCATCCGCAACTACAACAAAAGTATTAAGGTAAACCTAACCATAGCATGAAACATATGGATCCAAATCAGCCCCTTACGAAGCAACGCATAAACTAGGGTTTAAGCTTCTGTCACTCTAGCAACCCATCATCTACTTATTACTTCCCAATGCCTTCCTCTAGTCCCAAATAATGGTGAAGTGTTATGTAGTCGACGTTCAGATAACACCACTAGAGGATAGACAACATACATCTCATCAAAATATCGAACGAATACCAAATTCACATGACTACTAATAGCAAGACTTCTCCCATGTCCTCAGGAACAAACGTAACTACTCACAAAGCATATTCATGTTCATAATCAGAGGGGTATTAATATGCATATAGAGGATCTGAACATATGATCTTCCACCAAATAAACCAACTACCATCAACTACAAGGAGTAATCAACAATACTAGCAACCTACAGGTACCAATCCCGGACTTAGAGACAAGAATTGGATACAAGAGATGAACTAGGGTTTTGAGAGGAGATGGTGCTGGTGAAGATGTTGATGGAGATTGCCCTCTCCCGATGAGAGAAGCGTTGGTGATGACGATGGCGATGATTTCCCCCTCCCGGAGGAGAGTGTCCCCGGCAGAACAGCTCTGCCGGAGCCCTAGATTGGTTCTGCCAGGGTTCCGCCTCGTGGCGGCGGAGTCTCGTCCTGAAAGGTTGCTTATGATTTTTCTTCGGACGAAAGACTTCATATAGCAGAAGATGGCCACCGGAGGGCCAACAGGGGGACCACGAGGCAGGGGGCGCGCCCAGGGGGGTAGGGCGCGCCCCCACCCTCATGGCCAGGTGGGGCCCCCCTCTGACGTACTTCTTCCTCTCAATATTTTTTATTATTTCCAAAAATAACTTTCGTGGAGTTTCAGGTCTTTTGGAGTTGTGCAGAATAGGTCTCTAATATTTGCTCCTTTTCCAGCCCAGAATTCCAACTGCCGGTATTCTCCCTCCTTATGTAAACCTTGTAAAATAAGAGAGAATAGGCATAAGTATTGTGACATAATGTGTAATAACAGCCCATAATGCAATAAATATCGATATAAAAGCATGATGCAAAATGGACGTATCAACTCCCCCAAGCTTAGACCTCGCTTGTCCTCAAGCGAAAGCCGATAACGATAAATATGTCCACATGTTTAGAGGTAGAGGTGTCGATAAAATAAAATACGGACATGAGGGCATCATGATTATTCTCATAGGAGCAACATATATGAATATTGTCATATGACTTCTTATGCTCAAGTAATAATCTATTCACAATGCAAAGTATGAATCGGAAACTTTATTGAGAACTAACAAACTATAATCTCAGTCATTGAAGCAATTGCAATTTATCATAACATCAGAAAGAGTCTATGTCAGAGCTTTCTAGCAAGTTCACATACTCAACTATCATTTAGTCTTTCATAATTGCTAACACTCACACAATACTTGTGGTTACGGAGTTTTAATCGGACATAGAGAAAGATAGGGGCTTATAGTTTCGCCTCCCAACCTTTTACCTCAAGGGTAATGTCAACAATAATAACTCATGCTAACCCACATCTAATTAGATATATATATATCAGGATATTTCCAACATCATGTGCTTGCCAAAGGATAAAATATAAAAAGGAAAGGTGAAGATCACCATGACTCTTGCGTAATGTAGAAGATAATAGTAAAAGATAGGCCCTTCGCAGAGGGAAGCAGAGGTTGCCATGCGCTTTCAGGGTTTGATGCACAAAATCTTAATGCGAAAGAACGTCACTTTATATTGCCACTTGTGATATGAACCTTTATTATGCAGTCCGTCGCTTTTATTTCTTCCACATCACAAGATCGTACAAAGCTTATTTCCTCCACACCAATCAATCATACATATTTAGAGAGCAATTTTTATTGCTTGCACCGATGACAACTTACTTGAAGGATCTTACTCAATCCATAGGTAGATATGGTGGACTCTCATGGCAAAACTGGTTTAAGGGTTTTGGAAGCACAAGTAGTATCTCTACTTGGTGCAAAGAATTTGGCTAGCATGAGTGGGAAAGGCAAGCTCAACATGTTGGATGATCCATGACAATATACTTTATCTCAGATATAAGAAAACATAACCCATTACGTTGTCTTCCTTGTCCAACGTCAACTCTTTAGCATGTCATATTTTAATGAGTGCTCCCAATCATAAAAGATGTCCATGATAATATATTTATATGTAAAACCTCTCTTTCTTTATTACTTTCTATTAATTGCAACGATGACCAAAGCTATGCTGTCAACTCTCAACAATTTTTAATCATCATACTCTTTCTATGTGAAGTCATTACTCTCAATAAGATCAATATGATATTTTTGTTTCCCTTTTTTATTCTTTTCTCTATTCTTTTATTCACTCAAGATCATGGCAAAATAATCAGGCCCTTGACTCAACACTAATCTTTATTATATAGCTCACGGACTCGATTACAAAGAAGGATCATAAAGCAAAACTCAAAACTAGATCATGCCAAAACTTAATTCTACTAGATCAAGATACTACTAAATAGGATCGAACTAAGAAAAACGGTAAAGAAAGGAGATATGGTTGTGATACGATACCGGGGCATCTCCCCCAAGCTTGGCACTTGCCAAGGGGAGTGCCCATACTAAATAAACCAACTAGCATCAACTACAAGGAGTAATCAACACTACTAGCAACCTATAGGTACCAATCCCAGACTTAGAGACAAGAATTGGATACAAGAGATGAACTAGGGTTTTGAGAGGAGATGGTGCTGGTGAAGATGTTGATGGAGATTGCCCTCTCCCGATGAGAGGAGCATTGGTGATGACGATGGCGATGATTTCCCCCTCCCGGAGGGGAGTGTCCCCGGCAGAACAGCTCCGCCGGAGCCCTAGATTGGTTCCGCCAGGGTTCCGCCTCGTGGCGGCGGAGTCTCGTTCTGAAAGGTTGCTTATGATTTTTCTTCGGATGAAATACTTCATATAGAGAAGATGGCCACCGGAGGGCCAACAGGGGGCCCACGAGGCAGGGGGTAGGGCGGGCCCCCCACCCTCATGGCCAGGTGGGCCCCCCTCTGACGTACTTCTTCCGCTCAATATTTTTTATTATTTCCAAAATAACTTTCGTGGAGTTTCAGGACTTTTGGAGTTGTGCAGAATAGGTCTATAATATTTGCTCCTTTTCCAGCCCAGAATTCCAGCTACCGGCATTCTCCCTCCTTATGTAAACCTTGTAAAATAAGAGAGAATAGGCATAAGTATTGTGACATAATGTGTAATAACAGCCCATAATGCAATAAATATCGATATAAAAGCATGATGCAAAATGGACATATCAGTACTCATTGAAAAAACTTATCAAGCGTCTTGATCTTTCTCTATAGATCTTGATGCTCAATATGTAAGCAGCTTCACCGAGGTCTTTCTTTGAAAAACTCCTTTCAAACACTCCTTTCAAACACTCCTTTACGCTTTCCATAAAATTCTACATCATTTCCGATCAACAATATGTCATTCACATATACTTATCAGAAAGGCTGTAGTGCTCCCACTCTTTCTTGTAAATACAGGCTTCACGGCAAGTCTGTATAAAACTATAAGCTTTGATTGACTCATCAAAGCATATATTTCAACTCCGAGATGCTTGCACCAGTCCATAGATGGATCGCTGGAGCTTTGCACACTTTGTTAGCACCTTTAGGATCAACAAAACCTTCTGGTTGCATCATATACAACTCTTCTTTAAGAAATCCATTAAGGAATGCAGATTTGACATCCATTTGCCAAATTTCATAAAATGCGGCAATTGCTAACATGATTCGGACAGACTTTAAGCATCGATACGAGTGAGAAACCCTCATCGTAGTCAACACCTTGAACTTGTCGAAAAACCTTTTTTCGATAATTCGAGCTTTGTAGATAGTATCACTACCATCAGCGTCCGTCTTCCTCTTGAAGATCCATTTATTCTTAATGGCTTACCGATCATCGGGCAAGTCCACCAAAGTTCACACTTTGTTCTCATACATGGATCCTATCTCAGATTTCATGGCCTCAAGCCATTTCGCGGAATCTGGGCTCATCATCGCTTCCTCATAGTTCGTAGGTTCGTCATGGTCTAGTAACATGACTTCCAGAACAGGATTACCGTACCACTCTGGTGCGGAACGTACTCTGGTTGACCTACGAGGTTCAGTAGTAACTTGATCTGAAGTTTCATGATCATCATCATTAGCTTCTTCACTAATTGGTGTAGGAATCACTGGAATTGATTTCTGTGATGAACTACTTTCCAATTCGGAGAAGGTACAATTACCTCATCAAGTTCTACTTTCCACCCACTCACTTCTTTCGAGAGAAACTCCTTCTCTAGAAAGGATCCATTCTTAGCAACAAATATCTTGCCTTCGGATCTATGATAGAAGGTGCACCCAATAGTTACTTTTGGGTATCCTATGAAGACGCACATCTCCGATTTGGTTTTGATCTTATCAGGCTGAAACTTTTTCACATAAACATCGCAACCCCAAACTTTAAGAAACGGCATCTTAGGTTTCTTGCTAAACCACAATTCATACTGTGTCGTCTCAACGGATTTAGATGGTGCCCTATTTAACGTGAATGCAACTGTCTCTAATGCATAACCCCAAAATGATAGTGGTAAATCGGTAAGAGACATCATAGATCGCACCATATCTAATAAAGTACGGTTATGACGTTCAGACACACCATTACACTGTGGTGTTCCAGGTGGCGTGAGTTGCGAAACTATTCCACATTGTTTCAAATGAATACCAAACTCGTAGCTCAAATATTCGTCTCCCCGATCAGATCGTAGAAACTTTATTTTCTTGTTACGATGATTTTCACTTCACTCTGAAATTCTTTGAACTTTTCAAATGTTTCAGACTTATGTTTCATCAAGTAGATATACTCATATCTGCTCAAATCATCTGTGAAGGTCAAAAAATAACGATACCCGCCGCGAGCCTCAACACTCATCGGACCGCATACATCAGTATGTATTATTTCCAATAAGTCAGTTGCTCGCTCCATTGTTTCGGAGAATGGAGTCTCAGTCATCTTGCCCATGAGGCATGGTTCGCAAGCATCAAATGATTCATAATCAAGTGATTCCAAAAGTCCATCATCATGGAGTTTCTTCATGCACTTTACACCAATATGACCTAAACGGCAGTGCCACAAATAAGTTACACTATCATCATTAACTTCGCATCTTTTGGTTTCAATATTATGTATACGTGTATTACTACGATCGAGATTCAATAAACCATTTATATTGAGTGTATGAACATAGAAGGTTTTATTCATGTAAATTGAACAACAATTATTCTTTGAATTAAATGAATTACCATATTGCAATAAACATGATCCAATCATATTCATGCTCAACGCAAACACCAAATAACATTTATTTTAGGTTCAACACTAATCCCGAAGGTAAAGGGAGTGTGCGATGGTGATCTTATCAACCTTGGAATCACTTCCAACACACATCATCACCTCGCCCTTGACTAGTCTCTGTTTATTTTTTGACTCCCGTTTCGAGTTACTACTCTTAGTAACTGAACCACATACGGAGGGGTTCACTAGTAGAAAAGGGGGCTTTTGTCTCGGTTGGTAAGGGCCTTTAGTCCCGGTTTTTGAACCGGGACTAAAGGGTCGTTACTAATGCCTCCCCCCTTTAGTCCCGGTTCTTACACGAACCGGGACTAAAGGCCGTCCACGTGGACGCAGCCTGGAGCTCCACCTTTAGTCCCGGTTGGTGTTACCAACCGGGACTAAAGGAAATTTTATGATATTTTTTTTTGAAATTTTTTTTTCTGAATTTTTTTTGATTTTCAAATTTCTGAATTATTTTAACCTCTAATCTCTAATCACCACCCCTCATCACTGCTCAATTTATCCTCTAATCTCTAATCACCCCTCATCATTCCAAATCATCTAACTTCCCGGACGGTCACCCATCCTCTCACTACTCCAGCCTGAGCACGCTTAACTTCCGGGTTCTATTCTCCCTCGTTTCCAAGTCTGCACTTGTTGTTTTCCTGACAATAGTAAGATGTCAATTCTATTAACCCTCAGTAATTTAGCTTGAGCATGAAGTGACACATTTCACTGTTTGAGTTTGAAACTATTGTTTTTAAAAAACAATAATTATTTAGTAACACTAATATTTCTGGAATAATTAGTTTGACCATTGTTTGACCACTGTTTAACCAGATTTGACCAAAATTCAAAAAAAACTGAAATAATTATTTAGTAACACTAATATTCTAGAATAATTAGTTTGACCATTGTTTGACCACAGTTTGACCACAATTTGAATTTTTTTGAATTTTTTTGCCTCTTCAGATCTTAAAAGCCCCGTATCTTTTTTCGGTTAGATTTTTGAGGATTTTGAAAATGTTTAACAAGGTTCCCCCGGTTAAATTCAGATGTAACTTTTCAAGTAGATGATTTTTCATATTAAAAAACTTTTTCATCCGAGTTCGTATGCAAAAGTTATGCCCATTTTAAGAAATTCCAGAGAGATTTTGCAAATAAAGTCGAAATTCATATTTGTTAATTTTCCCAACAACTATACCACATATCACATGGGAAACTTATTTTATTTTATTTTTTTGACATTTCCATCATTTTCTTTTGTTTTTTCTAAAACTGAAAAGGCGGTCCACCGGGGGGGGGGGGGGTGGGGGGGTGGGGGGGTAGAGTTTGATGGGCCCTTTAGCCCTTTAGTACCGGTTCGTGCCATGAACCGGTACTGATGCCTCAAAGCCCATTAGTACCGGTTGGTGGCACCAACTGGGACTAAAGGACTAACCTTTAGTCCCGGTTGGTGCCACCAACCGGTACTAATGTGCATCGCACCCTTTAGTCCCGGTTCGTGGCACCAACCGGGACTAAAGGGCCCAGGTGAACCGGGACTAATGCCTTAGCCGCACAAACCGGGACCAATGCTCACATTAGTCCCGGTTCATGACTGAACCGGGACTAATGTGAATATTGCCCTGTGACGAAAGCCCTGTTTTGTACTAGTGGTTGCTATAAACACTAGTAAAACACACATCAATAACATGTATATCCAATATACCTTTGTTCACTTTGCCATCCTTCTTATCTGCCAAGTATCTAGGGCAGTTCCACTTCCAGTGACCATTTCCTTTGCAGTAGAAGCACTCAGTTTCACGCTTGGGTCTAGCTTTGGGCTTCTTCATGGGAGTGGCAACTTTCTTGTCATTCCTTTTGAAGTTGACCTTTCTTTCCCTTGCCCTTTATCTTGAACTAGTGATCTTGTAAACCATCAACACTTGATGCTTTTTCTTGATTTCTACCTTCGCCGATTTCAGCATCGCGAAGAGCTTGGGAATCGTTTCCGTTATCCCTTGCATATTATAGTTCATCACGAAGTTCTAGACTTGGTGATAGTGACTAGAGAACTCTGTCAATCACTATCTTATTGAGAAGATTAACTCCCACTTGATTCAAGTGATTGTAGTACTTAGACATTCTGAGCACATGCTCACTCGTTGAGCTATTCTCCTCCATCTTGTAGGCAAAGTACTTGTCAGAGGCCTCATACCTCTCAACATGGGCATGAGATTGAAATATCAATTTAATCTCTTGGAACATCTCATATGCTCGTGGTGTTCAAAACGTTTTTCAAATCCCGGTTCTAAGCCGTAAAGCATGGTGCACTAAACTATCAAGTAGTCATCATACCGAGCTTTGTCAAACGTTCATAACGTCTGCATCTGCTCCTGCAATAGGTCTGTCACCTAGCGGTGCATCAAGGACATATTTCTTCTGTGCAGCAATGAGGATAATCCTCAGATCATGGACCAAGTCCGTATCATTGCTACTATCATCTTTCAACTTATTTTTTCTCTAGGAACATATCAAAAATAAAACGGGGAACTA
This sequence comes from Triticum aestivum, assembly GCF_018294505.1. Classification (NCBI taxonomy): domain Eukaryota; kingdom Viridiplantae; phylum Streptophyta; class Magnoliopsida; order Poales; family Poaceae; genus Triticum; species Triticum aestivum. The sequence continues at coordinate 521,741,088 of NC_057814.1, read as the reverse complement.
CATCGGGAGCTATTGATCTACAACATAATTTGCAAATACTATCAAGACTAAGTTCATGATAAATTAAAGTTCAATTAATCATATTACTTAAGAACTCCCACTTAGATAGACATCCCTCGAGTCATCTAAATGATCACGTGATCCAAATCAACTAAACCATGTCCGATCATCACGTGAGATGGAGTAGTTTTCAATGGTGAACATCTCTATGTTGATCATATCTTCTATATGACTCATTGCTGCACAGAAGCATCGTTCCGAGGCCATATCTGCATATGCATATGCTATTGATCTACACTCGACCTTTCGGTCTCCAGTGTTCCGAGGCCATATCTGCATATGCTAGGCTCGTCAAGTTTAATCCGAGTATTCTGCGTGTGCAAAACTGGCTTGCACCCGTTGTATGTGAACGTAGAGCTTATCACACCCGATCATCACGTGGTGTCTCGGCACGACGAACTATAGCAACGTTGCATACTCAGGGAGATCACTTATACCTTGAAATTTAGTGAGAGATCATCTTATAATGCTACCGACGTACTAAGAAAAATAAGATGCATAAACGGTAAACATCACATACAATCAATATAAGTGATATGATATGGCCACCATCATCTTGTGCCTTTGATCTCCATCTCCAAAGCACCGTCATGATCACCATCGTCACTGGCTTGACACCTTTATCTCCATCGAAGCATCGTTGTTGTCTCGCCAACTATTGCTTCTACGACTATCCCTACCGCTTAGTGATAAAGTAAAGCAATTACATGGCGATTGTATTTCATACAATAAAGCGACAACCATAAGGCTCCTGCCAGTTGCCGATAACTTTTACAAAACATGAACATCTCATACAACAATTTATATATCATCACGTCTTGACCATATCACATCACAACATACCCTACAAAAACAAGCTAGACGTCCTCTACTTGTTGTTGCAAATTTTACGTGGCTGCTACGGGTTTAGCAAGAACCGTTCTTACCTACGCATAAAAAACCACAACGATTTTTCGTCAAGTGTGCTGTTTTAACCTTCAACAAGGACCGGGCGTAGTCACACTCGATTCAACTAAAGTTGAAAAAACAGACACCCACTAGCCACCTGTGTGCGAAGCACGGCGGTAGAACCAGTCTCATGAACGCGGTCATGTAATGTCGGTCTGGGCCGCTTCATCCAACAATACCGCCGAATCAAAGTATGACATGCTGGTAAGCAGTATGACTATTATCGCCCACAACTCTTTGTGTTCTACTCGTGCATATAACATCTACGCATAAACCTGGCTTGGATGCCACTGTTGGGGAACGCGGTATTTCAAAAAAAATATTACGTACAATGACGCAAGATCTATCTATGTGATGCATAGCAACGAGCAGGAGAGTGTGTCCATGTACCCTCGTAGACCGAAAGCGGAAGCGTTAAGTAACGCGGTTGATGTAGTCGAACGACTTCGCGATCCAACCGATCAAGTACCAAACGCACGACACCTCCGCGATCTGCACATGTTCAGCTCGGTGATGTCCCTCGAACTCTTGATCCAGCTGAGGCCGAGGGAGAGTTTCGTCAGCATGACAGCGTGATGACGGTGATGATGAAGTTACCGACGCAGGGCTTCGCCTAAGCACTACAACAATATGACCGAGGTGGAAATATGTGGAGGGGGGCACCCCACACGGCCAAACAATCAACTTGTGTGTCTATGGGGTGCCCCCTCCCCCGTATATGAAGGAGGGGAGGAGGGGGCTGGGCGGCCTCATGGTGCGCCCCCAAGGGGGGGAATCCTACTCCTACTAGGAGTAGGTTCCCCCTTTCCTAGTCCTACTAGGAGGGGGAAGGAAGGGGAAGAGGAGAGGAAGGAAAGGGGGGCCAGCCCCCCTCCCAATTCGGATTGGGCTTGGGGGGGCCCTCCTCTTGGCCTTCTCCTCTCTCTTCCACTAAAGCCCATGTAGGCCCATTACGCCCCCGGGGGATTCCGGTTAACCCCCCGGTACTCCAGAAAATGCCCGAATTCATCCGAAACCTTTCTAGTGTCCAAACATAGCCTTCCAATATATCGATCTTTATGTCTTGACCATTTCGACACTCCTCGTCATGTCCGTGATCACATCCGGGACTCGGAACAACCTTCGGTACATCAAAACACATAAACTCATAATACCAATAGTCATCGAACGTTAAGCGTGCGGACCCTATGGGTTCGAGAACTATGTAGACATGACCGAGAAACACCTCCGGTCAAATAACCAATAGCGGAACCTGGATGCTCATATTGGCTCCTACATATTCTACGAAGATCTTTATCGGTCAAACCGCATAACAACATACGTTGTTCCCTTTGTCATCGGTATGTTACTTGCCCGAGATTCGATCGTCGGTATCATCATACCTAGTTCAATCTCTTTACCGGAAAGTCTCTTTACTCGTTCCGTAATGCATCATCCCGCAAATAACTCATTAGTCACATTGCTTGCAAGGCTTATTGTGATGATCATTACCGAGAGGGCCCAGAGATACCTCTCCGATACACGGAGTGACAAATCCTAATCTCGATCTATGCCAACTCAACAAACACCATCGGAGACACCTGTAGAGCATCTTTATAATCACCCAGTTACGTTGTGACGTTTGATAGCACACAAGGTGTTCCTTCGGTATTCGGGAGGTGCATAATCTCATAGTCAGAGGAACATGTATAAGTCATGAAGAAAGCAATACCAATAAAACTAAATGATCATTATGCTAAGCTAATGGATGGGTCTTGTCCATCACATCATTCTCTAATGATGTGATCCCTTTCATCAAATGACAACACATGTCTATGGCTAGGAAACTTAACCATGTTTGATTAATAAGCTAGTCAAGTAGAGGCATACTAGGGACACTCTGTTTTGTCTTTGTATTCACACATGTATCAAGTTTCCGGTTAATACAATTCTAGCATGAATAATAAACATTTATCATGATATAAGCAAATATAAATAACAACTTTATTATTGCCTCTAGGGCATATTTCCTTCAATTCCAATCTTTGGAGACCTTCAAGGCCCACCATGGCAACAAGCCATTCACCTTGACCCATTGTTGGCCAATGATTTGTGAGTGCCCAAAGTTTCAGGAGCAATATGTTACACAATAGAAAGGTGGGGGGTCGTCGGCGGTCATTGAGCCAAGTGAAGGTGAGAAGTAGCCGAGAGGAAGACAAACTCCAAGTTAGGTGACAAGCGCGATGCTTTGACGCTCGTTTTGGAAGAAATTTTGAAGGGGTACATGACCCAAAAGGAAGCGACAGAGGAGAGAAAGCGCCAAGAGAAAGATGAGCAGATGAAGACCTTCTTTCACAAGATCGAGGAGAGCTATGCCTGGACAAAAGCAAACAAAGTGAAGCTCATGCGGATCTCGAAGGAAGTGGAGATCATGACGGTCGACTTGAGCAAGGTGTCCCCAAGGAAAAGGGCTTGGTTCGAGAAGAAGCACAAGGAGGTGCTCGAGATAGATGAATGAACTATGGTCGAGGAGTGATTATTTTGAATGCCAGCATGAACTACAGCCAGGATGCATGAACCATGGCCTAGAGAGGCGATTTTTGTGTGTGTTGGCATGTATGCCGATAGCTGGCACTTATGCTGACATGGACTATGGCCGAGAGAGGCGATTTTTTATGTGCTGACATGTATGATGGCCACTGGCACATATGCCGACATGAACTATGGCCGGGAGAGACGAATGTTTTATGTGCTGACATGTATGCCGCCCGTTGGCACGTATGCCAGCATGAACTACGGCCGCTCGCCATGAATTCTAAATTTATTTGGGCAAAATATGTTTATTGGATAAAATTCGGCTAGGTGGACAAACTAGGTCGGTCGATTGGGTGCATCGGGTTGATTTGGGCGGACGAGGCCGGACGCTGCACCTCTAGCCGACCCAAACGAACAAAATACGGATCAAATCCATGTCCGTATGGCGGTATGGGTCGGCCGGTTGAAGTTGGCCTTAGACATTTTTTCAAGGATACGCCAAGGCATAATTTAGTTACAACTCAACCACATCATAGAATGCCAACACACCACATGCGGACTACTTGCTACTATCCACCCTATCAACCCTACTTGGAAGCGATCCTGTTATCTGTAGTAGTTGTGCCGCCCTCCAGTTTTGGCCCTTAACATCAGTCTGTTTGAGCACGCCGTCTACTGAGGGTAGAGCTCCGTTGAACACGATATCGTTCCTATGCTTCCACAGCATCCAAGCCACCAAGATGATCATGGTCCAGATTTCCTTTCTGGACTGCCTTGGAGGGTTGAGCGTGGTCCACCAGTCCACTAGTCTTGCATCTCGATGCGACATCCAGTCTAGCTTGCCCCAGTTGTCGGTGATGATTGCCCAAACTTGCTTGGCGAGGACACGCCCTAGGGTTATGTGGCTGATGGTCTCAGGCTCTTAATCACAGAAGGGGCATGTTACCTGGTGGGGCAGTAGTCATCTTTGGAGTCTGTCCGCTGTCCAACATCGGTCTCTCGCCACAAGCCAAACAATTTTTTTTGAGGATGCCGGTGCCCGTGATTTCCATATTTGAGTCGCAACCGGTGCCTCAATCCTCCCAATGAAGAAGGCTCGGTAGGCCGATCGGGACTGAGAATTACCCGTCCCCTTCCCAAGACCAAGAAATCTTGTCATCAATGCCCTCAGATAACCTGACGAGGCCAGCTTGATCCACCAACAGTAGGAACTCATGGATTGCTGGAGCGGACATGTTTGCGAAATCACTAGTTGATGGTGATACGTCTCGCCACCAATCACCCGAGACACCTTGTCACACCGTCGTATGCTTGATTGCCCTCTTTTTCACTGCGTTGAGCAAATTCGGCATCATGTCTTGTACTCCCTCCGTCCCAAAATAAGTGCCTCAAACTTAATACAAATTTGTACTAGAGTTAGTACAAAGTTGAGACAGTTATTTTGAAGACACTTATTTTGGGACGGAGGAAGTATATGCATCCTTCCTCCATCCACTGGTCGGTCCAGAATAAGGTGAATGCACCATCACCAAGAGTGCTTCTCGTGGCGACCTTGTAGATGGCCAAGGACTCCAGGGTAACCTGCAGGTAAAATTCACTCCACGGCCTGCCCGGATCCATCCTAGCAAGCCACGGCCATCGGCCATCGCGCCATGAGTGATATGTTGAGGAGGCGTGGGCACGCCTGAGTCCAACATACTCTTTGGGCGAGCAAACCTGTCACTATGGGCGTATTTGTTCAATTGACACGTCTGAAGGAATCAATGTTGGACTTACTGGACCCTTAGCAGTTCATGCGAGAATTGATCACTTGTGGGGATCCATAGATAGTCAGTTTTATGAAATATCTGCTGGCTCCATGCCACGAGGCAGTGTCCACCATGAACGTCCTGTCTCCTTTTCCACAAAAATGCTCTGCAGGTCTTATTTGCCGCTTCCAAAGTTTTCACGGGAATGAGCATTGAGCTAGCCACTGCACCAAAACATGCTCTAATGCAACATGCATCCATCCAGTCTTGCATTGCTCATGTGCGCGCAGGTGCAGTCATGAGAAAGTGTACATCAGGATGCCTGCACCGGCCCTTCCGAGCATGACTTGTGAGGACTCAATGCACAACGGAAAGACAATGATGCATGCCTGTAAAAAAAACCATTCATACACAAAAATTCTCTTGGCCTACACCACATAGGGCCAAGTCAGTTTGAGAAAACCGGGTGAGGTCGCTAAAGAGAAGAAACAACGGGCAGGGAGAGGGACTAGCGGAGGGATGTCATCAACCAACAAAATTGATATTTTCACAAAGAAAAGACGAAAACCAAAAAATTGACAATCTTTTTTCTTTTTGAGGATACAAAATTGACAATCTAGTTTATCCATAATTCAACATTCTTGAAAAGTACTCATTTCGAGAAGAGAACTGAGCTAATAAGCGAGGTTACCAAGCTAGACACAATTGTACCTGCAAATCTGAACTTTGAGGTTTGAGCTACACAACGTAACAATTAATTACAAGGCCATCAATAACAAGAATACACACAAGTCATCTTTTGCCTTTTATAAAAGGGTTAAACACTATTGGCTCTCATATCCTTGCTTTTACAACTCAGCCATGTTATCCATCCTAGCCACGACATTGTATTGCATGTCTTCAAATGTGTCGTGCTACGAGGTTTCTTGCTCCTTCCACTTACTTTAATGTGTATCATACTCAGAGCCCGATTCCCCGTGAAACTAGAAGTAGTTGATTCTGGCTTTGAACTAGTATAGTTGGTTCCACGGAGATCCAATGCTAGGAGTTTCAACAACTAAGATATTTCAAATTCCCTCATGCATCCCATGCTTATGCAGCCTAACATCAACGCAGATGAAATGGCCAGCAGATTGCATTGGGTATGACCTCCGATCTTGTCCGAGGAATTCGTCCTGCCCAGAACATACACAAAACATGCAGTGTATATACTCATAGATGGTGTGCTCTCTCTGGATATATATGCGAGTTCATATTTGATAAAAATTCAGGAACAATGTACATGTACCCATGTCCTAGGATCTGCAACAACCATGGTTGGTATTGCATATCAATTCTTAGGTACCTGGCTTGTGTATTGTCGACGGAATCGGCCATATGTTTTTCCTGGTCGTGCTATAGCATATGTTTGCGGTCTGACAAGAGCGGTTTTCATGATCTGCAGATTAAAAGCACCAATTCACCCGATCGACAGCCATCACTGTTGCAGTGCAGCTGCTATTAGGAAGCAGCTTATTATGCCTCGTCCCATGTCGCTCTCTGAGAACAAACACACAAACGATTTTATTTTGGGGTGACAAGGACTCTCAAACCCAAATGTTAGAAAGATAGTTGGTTTGGGGGCAAAAATGTACTCATCCAAGATCTTCGCTGGAGCACAAGCCGCATTGCTCATGATATACTTGCTCATCACAATTGAGAGTGTGAAGTTTATAGTACACCAGTTCTCTTCTCAGGTTACCACTAGAACGAAGGCTATGGACAATCTCGTGTAAGCTAAGGATACCATCTAAGATAAGATAAAATGACCTTTAGTAAATGTCGTCTGGGAGGGGACAATCACTTGGTGAGCAACATTGGAGAGGCGAGTAGAAAAGGCTTTTGAAGGAAATGTGGCAAGGTTGTTAATCAAGGTGATAGGACTGGAGTGATGAATAAATCAACACCCTTAACCTTAGGAATGAGGGGTAGAATAGCATAATTAAGCCTACAAACATTCACGGTACCTAGACAGAAGCCTTGAATAATGGCGTAGACCAAGGATTTAACCTCCGCCAGAACTTCTTGAAGAAAGTGATAGAAAAACCATCAGACGCTGAATTGGAGTTTGAAGAGGCCACATCCTCGTCAATTTCTTTCTCGGACAACGCAACCATCAGCCTGAAATTCTCGACGTCAGACACCAAAGACATCACTGGCCATAGATTCAGAGAGATGGAAAAATCTGAGGGAGGTTGGGCCGCCAAAAGTGAATAGAAGAATGCACAAACATGGTCTGTAATAATTATAGGGTCCAAAACCATGGCGTCATTAGTCAATAAACGAAAGATGGTTTTTTCAAAAAAAAACATATGGAAGATGGAGCACTCGCAATGCCAGCCATTGACAATAGCAAAGAAATACACAGTTAATTAAAGCATCTTGGTACAAGGTCCACGGCCACGCTGCTACTAATATAGTTCATCCCGTCGATTGAAGGCCAAAAGAGTCTACAAAGAGCATCTCTGAGGCCAACCTAGATCAGATAGGCCAATAGTACTCACGGTCCCACCAGAGGCCCTAATTTGCTCAGTGAGATTAGATTTGTCTTTTCTAGCCCAAGCCGCCTGATTAGCCCCCCAGCCTTTGAGGATTTTGAGGGATGAGAAGCGCCCGTCCCCTTCCCAAGACCAAGAAATCTTGTCATCAATGCCCTCAGATAACTCGACGAGGCTGACTTGATCCGACAACAGCAGGAACTCCTGGATCGCTGGAGCGGACATGGTTGGCGATACGTCTCGCCACCAATCACCCGAGACAGCTTGGCGCACCGTCGTATGCTTGATTGCCATCATTTTCACTACGTTGAACAAATTTGGCATCATGTCTTGTATGCGTCCTTCTTCCATCCACCGGTCGGTCCAGAATAAGGTGGATGAACCATCACCACAAGAGTGCTTCTCGTGGCGGCCTTGTAGATGGCCAAGGACTCCGGGGCGACCTGCATGTTAAATTCACTCCACGGCCTACCCGGATTCGTCCTAGCAAGCCACGACCATCATGCCCTGAGTGGATATGTTGAGGAGGCGTAGATTGGGCACGTCGAGTCCACCGTACTCTTTAGGCGAGCAAACCTGGATCCATGCCACGAGGCAGTGTCCATCATGAACGTCCCGTCTTCCTTTCCACAAAAACCCTCTGCAGATATTATTTGCTGCTTCCAAAGTTTTCACGGGAATGTGCATTGAGCTAGCCACTGCACCAAAACATGCTCTAATGCAACATGCATCCATCCAGTCTTGCATTGCTCACGCGCGGGCAGGTGCAGTCATGAGAAAGTGTACATCAGGATGCCTGCACCGGACCTTCCGAGCATGTCTTGTGGGGACTCAATTTACAACGGAAAGACAATGATATAGGCATGTAAAAAAAACCCATTCATACACAAAAATTCTCTTGGCCTACACCACATAGGGCCAAGTCAGTTTGAGAAAACCGGGCGAGGTCGCTAAAGAGAAAAAAAAACGGGCAGGGAGAGGGACTAGCGAAGGGATGTCATCAACCAACAAAATTGATATTTTTCACAAAGAAAAGAAGAAAACCAAAAAAATTGACAATCTTTTGTTTTAGGATACAAAATTGACAATTTAGTTGATCCATAATTCAACATTCTTGAAAAGTACTCATTTCGAGAAGAGAACTGAGCTAATAAGCAAGGTTACCAAGCCAGACACAATTGTATCTGCAAATCTGAACTTTGAGGCTTGAGCTACACAACGTAACAATTAATTGCCAGGCCATCAAGAACAAGAATACATACAAGTCATCTTTTGCTTTTATAAAAGGGTCAAACACTATTGGCTCTCTCATATCCTTGCTTTTACAACTCACAGCCATATTATCCATCCTAGCCACGACATGTGTACATTGCACTGCATGTTTTCAAATGTGTCGTGCTGCATGATTTCTTGCTCCTCCCACTTACTTTAATGCGTAACATAGTCGAAGCCTAATACCTCGTGAAACTAGAAGTACTAGATCCTGGCTTTGAACTAGTATAGTTGGTTCTTCGGAGATCCAATGCTAGGAGTTTCAATAACTAAGATATTTCAAATTTCCTCATGCATCCCATCCCTATGCAGCCTAACATCAACGCAGATGAAATGGCCAGCAGATTACATCGGGTATGACCTCTGATCTTGTCCGAGAAATTCGTCTTGCTCGGACCATACACAAAACTTCTACTGTATATACTCTTACATGGTGTGCTCTCTCTGGATATATATGCAAGTCCATATTTGATAAAATTTTAGGAACAATGTACATATACTATTAAGTCTGCAACAACCATGGTTGGTATTGCATATCAATTCTTAGGTACCCATGTCCTATAAGCTGGCTTGTGGATTGTCAACGGAATCGGCCATCTGTTTTTCCTGGTCGTGCTATAGCATATAGTTGCGGTGTGACAAGAGTGGTTTTCATGATCTGTAGATTAAAAGCACTGATTCACTCGATCAGCAGACATCTCTGTGGTAGTGCAACTGCTATTAGGAAGCAGCTTATTATGCTCGTCCCATGTCGTTCTCTGAGAACAAGCACACAAACGATTTTATTTTGGGGCGACAAGTACACTCAAACCCAAAATGTTAGAAAGGTAGTTGGTTTGGGGGTAAATATGTACTCATCCAAGATCTTCGCTGGAGCATAAGCCACATTGCTCATCACAATTGAGAGTATGAAGTTTATAGTACACCGGTTCTCTTCTCAGGTTACCACTAGAACAAAGGCTATGGACAATCTCATGTAAGCTAAGGATGCCATCTAAGATAAGATAAAACGACATTTAGTGAATGTCGTCTGGGAGGGACCAATCACTTGGTGAGCAACATTGGAGAGGCTTTTGAAGGAAATTTGGCAAGGTTATTAATCAAGGCGATAGGTCGGGACTGACAGATAGAATCAACACCCTTAACCTTAGGAATGAGGGGTAGAATAGCATAATTAATTAAGCCTACAAACATTCATGGTGCCTAGACAGAAGCCTTGAATAATGGCATAGACTAATGATTTAAGCACCGGCCAGAACTTCTTGAAGAAAGTGATAGAAAAACCATCTGGACCAGGCGCCGAATTGGAGTTTGAAGAGGCCACATCCTCGTCAAATTCTTTCTCGGACAATGCAACCATCAGCTTGAAGTTATTGACGTCAGACGCCAAAGACGTCACTGGCCATAGATTCAGAGAGATGGAAAAGCCCGAGGGAGGTTGGGTCGCCAAAAGTGAAGAGTAGAAAGCACAAAGATGGTCCATAATAACTATAGGGTCCAAAACCATGGCGTCATTAGTCAACAAACGAAAGATGGATTTTTCAAACAGAAAACAAGAACAAACAAAAGATGGAGCACTGGCGACGCCGGCCATTGACAATAGCAAAGAAATACACAGTTAAAGCATCTTCGTACAAGGGACAGGCTCCCAAGGAGATTGCTCCTGATTTGTTCAAGCTGGCTGATAACCCACAAGTATAGGGGATCAATTGTAGCCTCTTTCGATAAGTAAGAGTGTCGAACCCAACGAGGAGCTAAAGGTAGAACAAATATTCCCTCAAGTTCTATCGACCACCGATACAACTCTACGCACGCTTGACGTTCGCTTTACCGGAAACAAATATGAAACTAGAAGTACTTTGTAGGTGTTGTTGGATAGGTTTGCAAGATAATAAAGAGAGCGTAAATAAAAAGTAGGGGCTGTTTAGATAAAGACACAACTAAATTAGTTTTAGTAGAGAGCTTTTTGTTACGAGAAAGTTATTTTTCCCTAGGCAATCGATAACTAGACCGGTAATCATTATTGCAATTTTATTTGAGGGAGAGGCATAAGCTAACATACTTTCTCTACTTGGATCATATGCACTTATGATTGGAACTCTAGCAAGCATCCGCAACTACTAAAGATCATTAAGGTAAAACCCAACCATAGCATTAAAGCATCAAGTCCTCTTTATCCCATACGCAAACAACCTACTTACTCGGGTCTGTGCTTCTGTCACTCACGCCACCCACCATAAGCAAATCATGAACATATTGCAAACCATACAGCGGGAATCCCTCACGCTTGCGCGACACAGAGAGCACCATAGGACAGCACCAATAATAAAACATGCAACTCAAACCAATCTTGATCATCAAATAACCCATAGGACAAAACGGATCTACTCAAACATCATAGGATAGCCATACATCATTGGGAAATAATATATAGCGTTAAGCACCATGTTTAAGTAGAGATTACAGCGGGTAAGAGAGAGGTTACACCGCTGCATAGAGGGGGGAAGAGTTGGTGATGATGGCGGTGAAGTTGTTGGTGAAGATTGCGGTGATGATGATGGCCACGGCAGCGTTCCGGCGCCACCGGAAGAGAAGGGGAGAGGGGGCCCCTTCGTCTTCTTCTTCCTTGACCTCCTCCCTAGATGGGAGAAGGGTTTCCCCTCTGGTCCTTGGCCTCCATGGCGTGGGAGGGGCGAGAGCCCCTCCGAGATTGGATCTGTCTCTCTCTGTTTCTGCGTTCTCGTCTGCTGCCCTTTCACCGTTTCGTGTATATATGGTGATCCGTAACTCCAACTGGACTGAAACCTTCGCCGTGATTTTTTTTAACCAAAAATTAGCTTTCTTGCGGCTGAAGAAGGGCATCAACCGCCTTACGGGTGGCCCACGAGGGTCAGGGCCGCGCCCAGGGGGGCAGGCGCGCCCCCCTCCTCGTGGCCACCTCGGGCACCGTCTCGCGTTGATTCTTCTTCCGGATTTTTCCAAATATTCCAAAAATAAGCTCTGTCCATTTTTATCCCGTTTGGATTCCGTTTGATATGGATATTCTGCGAAACCAAAAACATGCAACAAACAGGAACTGGCGCTAGGCACTGGATCATTATGTTAGTCCCAAAAATAGTACAAAAAGTTGCCAAAAGTATATGAAAGTTGTATAATATTGGCATGGAACAATCAAAAATTATAGATACGACGAAGACGTATCAGTATCCCCAAGCTTAATTCCTTCTCATCCTCGAGTAGGTAAATGATAAAAAAGATAATTTTTGATGTGGAATGCTACCTAGCATAATCTTGATCATGTATCTAATCACGGCATGAATACTAAGACACGAGTGATTCAAATCAATAGTCTATCATTTGACATAAAAACAATGATACTTCAAGCCTACTAATAAAGCAATCATGTCTCTTCAAAATAACAAGGCCAAACAAAGTTATCCCTACAAAATCGTATAGTCTGGCTATGCTCCATCTTCACCACACAAATTACTCACATCATGCACAACCCCGATGACAAGCCAAGCAATTATTTCATACTTTTGATGTTCTCAAACCTTTTCAACTTTCACGCAATACATGAGCGTGAGCCATGGATATAGAACTATAGGTGGAATAGAATATGATGGTGGGGGTTATGTGGAGAAGACAAAAAGGAGAAAGTCTCACATCAACTAGGCGTATCAACGGGCTATGGAGATGCCCATGAATAGATATCAATGTGAGGAGTAGGGATTGCCATGCAACGGATGCACTAGAGCTATAAGTATATGAAAGCTCAAACTGAAACTAAGTGGGTGTGCATCCAACTTGCTTGCTCATGAAGACCTAGGGCATTTGGGGAAGCCCATCGTTGGAATATACAAGCCAAGTTCTATAATGAAAATTCCCACTAGTATATGAAAGTGATAACTCAAGAGACTCTCTATATGAAGAACATGGTGCTACTTTGAAGCACAAGTGTGGTAAAAGGATAGTAACATTGCCCCTTCTCTCTTTTTCTCTCATTTTTTTCTTTTTTTTTCTTTTCTTGGGCCTTCTCTTTTTTTGGCCTTTCTCTTTTTTTTCGTCCGGAGTCTCATCCCGACTTGTGGGGGAATCATAGTCTCCATCATTCTTTCCTCACTGGGGCAATGCTCTAATAATGATGATCATCACACTTTTATTTACTTACAACTCAATATTACAACTCGATATCTAGAACATAGATATGACTATATGAATGCCTCCGGCGGTGTACCGGGATGTGCAACGATCTAGCGTAGCAATGACATCAAAAAATGGAAAAGCCATGGAAACATCATGCTAGCTATCTTACGATCATGCAAAGCAATATGACAATAAATGCTCAAGTCATGTATATGATGATGATGGAAGTTGCATGGCAATATATCTCGGAATGGCTATGGAAATGCCATAATAGGTAGGTATGGTGGCTGTTTTGAGGAAGATATAATGAGGCTTATGTGTGATAGAGTGTATCGTATCACGGGGTTTGGATGCACCGGCGAAGTTTGCACCAACTCTCGAGGTGAGAAAGGGCAATGCACGGTACCGAAGAGGCTAGCAATGATGGAAGGGTGAGAGTGCGTATAATCCATGGACTCAACATTAGTCATAAAGAACTCACATACTTATTGCAAAAATATATTAGTCATCAAAACAAAGTACTACGTGCATGCTCCTAGGGGGATATATTGGTAGGAAAAGACCATCGCTCGTCCCCGACCGCCACTCATAAGGAAGACAATCAATAAATACCTCATGCTCCAACTTCGTTACATAACGGTTCACCATACATGCATGCTACGGGAATCACAAACCTCAACACAAGTATTTCTACAATCCACAACTACCCACTAGCATGACTCTAATATCACCATCTTTATATCGCAAAACTATTGCAAGGAATCAAACATATCATATTTAGTGATCTACAAGTTTTATGTAGGACTTTATGACTAACCATGTGAATGACTAGTTCCTGTCATATCTCTAAATAGATATAAGTGAAGCAAGAGAGTTTTTAATTCTTTCTACAAAAGATATGCCCGTGCTCTAACAAATATAAGTGAAGAAAAAGAGCATTCTACAAATGGCGGTTGTCTATGTAAAGAGAAACATGCGATCCAAACTTCAAATGATATAAGTGAAGCACATGAAGCATTCTATAAAGCCATACTCAAAAGATATAAGTGAAGTGCAAAGAGCATTCTATAAATCAACCAAGGACCATCTCATACCAGCATGGTGCATAAAATAAAAGTGAAAACTAAATGCAGAAGACGCTCCAAGATTTGCACATATCGCATGAACGAAACGAATCCGAAAACATACCGATACTTGTTGAAGAATGATTGCCTTCCGGGGCATCCCCAAGCTTAGACGCTTGAGTCTCCTTGAATATTTACTTGGGGTGCCTCAGGAATCCCCAAGCTTGAGCTCTTGCCTCTCTTCCTTCTTCTCACATCGAGACCTTCTCGATCATCGAACACTTCATCCACACAAAACTTCAACAGAAAACTCGGTAAGATCCGTTACTATAATAAAGCAAATCACTACTCTAAGTACTGTTGCAAACCAATTCATATTTTGTTTTTGCATTGTGTATACTGTAATATAACTTTTTCATGGCTTAATCCACTGATATAAATCGATAGTTTCATCAAAACAAGCAAACTATGCATCAAAAACAGAATCTGTCTAAAACAGAACAGTCTGTAATAATCTGAACATTCACCATACTTATGATACTTAAAAAGTTCTGCAAAAATTAGGAAAAATAAAAAATTTGTATAGAAAGACAGTGCAAAAATAATCAGAACCATTTGACATTCCAGTAAAAAATTGAAAATCGCGCACTACAGCCAAAGTTTCTGTACTGCACCGCACAAACCAACAAGCATTGTAAACATCCTAAAGGCAAACCTTGGCACATTATTTTTATAATAAAATGGAATTGTACAAGGGGATAATTATTTTTGTTGAAAAGTTTCTGTAATCAAGATTCACAAAGTTTCCGTGAGCATGAACAAAGTTCAAGGCTAGCTCCCACTTCAACAATGCTTGTCTTTCTCACTTTCGCTTTTCTTTTTGAAAAAGTTTTGGGTTCCCCTCTTTATTTTTGTTGTTTTTAAAATATATGAAAGCAATCAACAGAAATAAATGAATATCTAAAACTTCCGGGTTGTCTCCCTGGCAGCGCTTTCTTTAAAGCCATTAATCTAGGCATATAGTGCTCAAGTAGGGTATCCACCCGGATCCCAAGGTATATCAAAGCCAATTTTAATTAACAATGATTTGTAATTTAGTAGTGAGCACAAAGTAACATATATCATGTAATGACGAAGTCTAACTCTCTTCCTATGCATCGGCATGTCATAAAAGAACAATTCATGCACACATAGTAAAGGCCAATGCATAGTATAAGCAGTTTCTTGCAATTTTATCGTGTGGGAAACATAGAGAGGTGGAGGTATAGTTCCTCTCTCATAATAATTGCAAGTAGGAGCAGCAAGCACATGCATATTATATTCATCAAAATCATCATGTGCAACGGTAAAAGGCAACCCATCAATATAATCCTTAATAAGGGTAAACTTCTCCGATATAGTATAATCGGGAGAATTCAAAAAGATAACAGGACTATCATGCGTGAGTGCAATAGCAACAATTTCATTCATAACATAAGGAACTATAGCAAGTTCATCTCGATAAGCATAATTCATATTGGCATCTTGGCCACAAGCATAGCAAGCATCATCAAAAAGGGATATTTCAAGAGAATCAAAGGGATCATAATAGTCATCATAGCAATCATCCTTCGGTAAGCACGAAGGGGAATTAAACAATGTATGAGTTCAAGAGTTACTCTCATTAGAAGGTGGGCACGGGTGATCAATCCGCTCTTCCTCCTTTTGTTCTTCGCTCTCCTCCTCATATTTTTCATCCAATGAGCTCACAGTTTCATCAACTTCTTCTTCCATAGATTCCTGCAAAATATTAGTCTCTTCTTGGACAGCGGAGACTTTCTCAATAAGTGCATTAATATCGGAATTGTATTCATAATTCTCATAGCAATATTTGAGGATAGCTAAATTTTCAGGTCTATAAGCAGCATCATCAAAATCTTCAAACTCTTTAAACATAGATTCAATTTCATAAGCACCCATAAAAGCAAACAAATTCTTCTATTTGTTCCACATCATAGTAATCATATATACCAGTAGCATAAGAAGCTAAGGTTTTATTATCATTAAATTTGCATGAAAAGGGAAGGTGTGGAGCCTTCATCCTAGAGCAACAAGTATAATCATAACTCAGGCATACTTGCCGAGCATACCACTTCAATATATGAATTTGATCCCATAATAGCTCCCTTTTTGTGTCAAGCGATAATCCATAAAGTATTCACGTTGATCCAATGTTACTCCCATTACATAATTGAATGGGGTTTTCTCAGGATTATTAAAGTAGTACATAATATCTGTCACATAACGAGCATCGAGGGTTTTAGGAGGTTCCTCATCTCCACGAGTAGCAAGTACACCTAAATTTTTTTGTATTTCGTGTTCCATATCCATAACTAAAGATAGAGAACAACTAAGAACAGCAAATAAAAATTACTTAGTGATAAAGCAAACAAGCACACACGAGAATATTCACCCCACGCTATTGCTCCCCGGCAACGGCGCCAGAAAAAGGTCTTGATCCCCACAAGTATAGGGGATCAATTGTAGCCTCTTTCGATAGGTAAGAGTGTCGAACCCAACGAGAGCTAAAGGTAGAACAAATATTCCCTCAAGTTCTATCGACCACCGATACAACTCTACACACGCTTGACGTTCGCTTTACCGGAAACAAGTATGAATCTAGAAGTACTTTGTAGGTGTTGTTGGATAGGTTTGCAAGATAATAAATAGAGCGTAAATAAAAAGTAGGGGCTGTTTAGATAAAGACACAACTAAATTAGTTTTAGTAGAGAGCTTTTTGTTACGAGAAAGTTATTTGTCCCTAGGCAATCGATAACTAGACCGGTAATCATTATTGCAATTTTATTTGAGGGAGAGGCATAAGCTAACATACTTTCTCTACTTGGATCATATGCACTTATGATTGGAACTCTAGCAAGCATCCGCAACTACTAAAGATCATTAAGGTAAAACCCAACCATAGCATTAAAGCATCAAGTCCTCTTTATCCCATACGCAAACAACCTACTTACTCGGGTCTGTGCTTCTGTCACTCACGCCACCCACCATAAGCAAATCATGAACATATGCAAACCCTACAGCGGGAATCCCTCACGCTTGCGCGACACGGAGAGCACCATAGGACAGCACCAATAATAAAACATGCAACTCAAACCAATCTTGATCATCAAATAACCCATAGGACAAAACGGATCTACTCAAACATCATAGGATAGCCATACATCATTGGGAAATAATATATAGCGTTAAGCACCATGTTTAAGTAGAGATTACAACGGGTAAGAGAGAGGTTACACCGCTGCATAGAGGGGGGAAGAGTTGGTGATGATGGCGGTGAAGTTGTTGGTGAAGATTGCGGTGATGATGATGGCCACGACAGCGTTCCAGCGCCACCGGAAGAGAAGGGGAGAGGGGGGCCCTTCGTTTTCTTCTTCCTTGACCTCCCCCCTAGATGGGAGAAGGGTTTCCCCTCTGGTCCTTGGCCTCCATGGCGTGGGAGGGGCGAGAGCCCCTCCGAGATTGGATCTGTCTCTCCCTGTTTCTGCGTTCTCGTCTGCTGCCCTTTCACCGTTTCGTGTATATATGGAGATCCGTAACTCCAATTGGACTGAAACCTTCGCCGTGATTTTTTTTAACCAAAAATTAGCTTTCTTGCTGCCGAAGAAGGGCATCAACCGCCTTACGGGTGGCCCACGAGGGTTAGGGGCGCGCCCCCCTGCCTCGTGGCCACCTCGGGCACCGTCTCGCGTTGATTCTTCGTCTGGATTTTTCCAAATATTCCAAAAATAAGCTCCGTCCGTTTTTATCCCGTTTGGATTCCGTTTGATATGGATATTTTGCGAAACCAAAAACATGCAACAAACAGGAACTGCCACTGGGCACTGGATCAATATGTCAGTCCCAAAAATAGTACAAAAAGTTGCCAAAAGTATATGAAAGTTGTATAATATTGGCATGGAACAATAAAAAATTATAGATACGACGGAGACGTATCACTGGCCAGATCTAAGAAGCTGTCTATTTGTGAAGCTTTCTCCAATGGCGCTTGGATGAGAGGGTTGAGGAATATAAACACTCCGATGCTAATGGACTCCTTCATTAACCTTTGGTCGACTTTGTAAGGAACCGCGTTGCAACCTTGGCCTGACTCAATTCGCTGGAACCTAACGGCAAATGAATTGTACTCTGCAAAGTCGGCCTATCACTTTCAGTTCCTAACTCGCATTCCACAACCTCATCTTCAGTGAGTTTGGAATATCAAAGCAGAGGGGAAGATCAAATTTTTTACATGGACACTGCTTCAGAACAGATTATGGACGGCTGACAGACTTCGGGCACGTAATTGGGATCACAATGATGCTTGCTCGTACTGTGACCAAACCTTAGAATCTGCCAAGCACCTGATCCTTCATTGCCCTTTTGCATAAGAGGTTTGGCTTAAAGTTAGTGGCTCTTACCCTGCGGCTGCTCAGACAGCCTTGGGTGCAACATTCATCCTGGACTGGTGGAGTAAAGTGAGAAGCTTGAAGAAGAGAGACAATGCTACCGATGAATGCACAGCGGCAGTGTATATTGCTTGGCACCTTTGGATTGAGAGAAACAACAGAGTTTTCAAGGCCTCGTCCTGCTCTACTTCTACTGTGCTGCTTCTTGCAAGAGATGCGATCAACCTCCTTAAGGTGGCAGGGGAGTAGTAGCCTGAGGGTGGCATGGCTGGATGCCTTTGGCTTCAGCTTTTTCCCCCTTTTTCTTCCTTGCTGTAATCTTTTCCGGTTGCTGCTTCCAGCAGTCTTGTACAGCCTTTCCCTCTAATATAATTAAAAGGCAGAGGTCCTGTCGTTCCAGTCAAAAAAGCATCTTCGTACAAGGTCCAAGTAAGATGGCCATGCTGCTACCAATACAGTTCATCCCGTCGATTGAAGGCCAGAAGAGTCTCCAGAGAGTATCTTTGAGACCAGCCTAGATCAGATAGGCCCACAGTACTCGCGGTCATACCAAAGGCCCTAATTTGCTCCGTGAGATTAGATTTGTCTTTCCTAGCCTGGTTAGCCCCCAGTGTTTGATGATTTTGCGAAGATGTTGCGAACATAATGCCAATCATCAATGGGACCAAAAGAATGAGAGCAAGAGGAGAGCACAGAGGAAATTTTCTCAGAGATAAGAGAGAAAAACCATTAATATGAATCCAAGAAGAGTCAAAGTGGAACCTAGGTTTAGTTCTATGCAAGATCCCCATAATCAAGCAAAAGAAGGGTATGATCAGACCCAACTATGAGCATCTGGAATCAAGGAAGCCCTGCGAAGCAAACAATCCCAATCATTACACATAAATACTCGATCCAACATGCATCTGACTGGATCAATTAAGTTCACAAAGAGTAAAGTGGTTAATAAAGTCATTGAAAGAATTACCAAAAAAGGCTTTTGCTCCGCTTTATATATAAAGCACCAACCACTTACAACAAGCGATACAACACACCACACCACACGCACCCAAGGCAAGATACAAAAGGTGCTAAGAA
This sequence comes from Triticum aestivum, assembly GCF_018294505.1. Classification (NCBI taxonomy): domain Eukaryota; kingdom Viridiplantae; phylum Streptophyta; class Magnoliopsida; order Poales; family Poaceae; genus Triticum; species Triticum aestivum. Next base: position 521,721,277 of record NC_057814.1, on the reverse strand, counting down.
GCAGAAAATACCCCCAAAGCAACTCCAAGAAGATACACACTAGGCCTCACTAGGAAGTCGAGGGAGCACTCATCCGGGAACAAGCCACCAAGAAGAGACCAAGCCGCAAGCCATCGATCAACCCCAAGGCGGTGCCTTCCACAAAGATACGCCACCGGAATGCCGCCACCACCTGATCCAGAGGATCAAGATCTTCATCCGGGGTACCTTGGAGGACTTGGAGGAACCACAACAGAGTCTTCAAGAAGATGACAACGCCTACGAGCGCCTTCATCCGCCTAGACATGCCAGGCGGGGTTTTCACCCAGGTAAACACACTCCGCTTACGAATAGGTTGGGGCCAGTCCTGGGGATAGAAACCGCATCACCACCGCCGATCGACAAGCATCTGCCGCCATGTCGCCCACACGACCAAGGAGACTAGCCCGCACCTAAGCTGCTAGCTCTGCCCACTAGCACGCCGCTCACGCCACCAGGGCCGCCGCCCTGCATCCTGACACTCTGAAGACCAACAAAGCTACGAGCTTGGAACCGACCAACAAATACCTAGCACAGACAGAGTCGTTGGTGACCTGCCTGCCTCGAACACCTTGATCTGGAGCTCGGAAGCGCTAGGCAGGGGAAATGGGGTGGAGAGGAACGGAGCATGTCTGGACTCTGGACCGGCGCCTCCTACACCGGTGATTGTCAGAGAGCCCACCCATCCCTCCTGCGACCTCCCCAGACCTCACCCCTGACGCCCCGCCATGGCCTCCAGCCAGCTCCAGGAGAGCAGCGGCCACCTGTCCACCGACGAGGGTCGCTGGACCGTCCAAACCCTGCCACCAAAGAGGGCCTCCAAAACCCAACCACCGAGGACCCATGCAACCACCATTTTCCGCCGCACACCCTGCCACCAAAGAGGTGTGGCACCCCGGCTCAGAGCGACCGGTTTACCATGTATTGCCAGCCCAGAGACCATGTCTTCTGGCAACACACATCATCTTGGTACAGAAAACAACCGCTTTATTGATGCTAGTAGATCATAGTTTACATTACAAAAGGTGTCGAGGCCAAGCGGCACACACGGTGCGGCTGAACAATATGTACATTATTTAGTGAACATAAAGGGGCCTCGATCATAACTATGCGGCAGCGGAACAACGTCGTAGCGGCAACTCCATAGCACAGGGATACCGATGTGGACACGATCTAGACTTGAGCAGCACTCCTTTCCAACAAGACTTTCCTGAAATCTGGCATGACACGCCAGGTTAGTACATGGAATGTACTTGCAAGCTCACAATAGGCATAATCATAATGACAATCAATATCATGATAATTAACCAATTAATAACGCAATAATGTTGTGATCATGCCCTTGCGAGAAAAGTCCCTCGGGACTAGCTTACCAACCGTGATCGTTCTTGGAACACAAACGTACCACCATTGTGGTCTTGAGTAGAAGTATCTCGTGATCATTACGGCGGTCACAACCACGACCAATACTTGGTCTTGTACATCTCGATGGCTTTCCACCATCATCAACAGTGCAAAGTTCATAACCTAGTGTGCAGAATTTATTAAACGTTGACCCATGGTGTGACCTACTACGAGCGTGTCCTTAACCGTGGACTCAGCTATCGATAGATTATTACACTCTGCAGAGGTAGCACACTGTACCCACACCATGGAACCCATGGCCTCGCACTCCCATTCAGGTGGACCAACGACATTCCGACGAAACCCCTCCATTGTCATGACACTCTCCCGGCCACTCCGACACAATCCCCACGGGGCTAGTCCTGGGTGGCCCCGTGTCTACCAAAGACACAACGACCACCGTCGTGGCCAAAATGATCCCACAAGGGGACCCAGTACCATAATCTCAACAACGGGCACACAAGGTTATGTCTGCTTACCGTGCCAGGGTAAGCAAGCCCATAACCTTCCCTAGTTGGAGGCACCGACCAGAGGCATGACAACGGACCGAATCAAGGCCTCCCATAAGGCAAATGTGGTTGCACTGGGAACAACTCGATTCAGTGGCACCATGACCCGGCCAACGATATATTCAAGTTGAGTTATATTCAGGTTCAAATTAAAGTAAAAATAACCGGTGTCATAGTATGCCATGAAATGCAACACTAACATATGCATCACATATTAACAGAAATGACTGAGTCAACTATATTCACACTAAGCATAATCATCAACAACTTATGCCACTTCTCTGGTTAGGATAAACCTTACTTTAAACAGAATATTTTCTAGCAAATTTTTATTATTTTACTCATGCAAGAAAATAACTTTAAGTAATTACTCATATGCATAACAATATTATTCTTTCATCACCACAAATAAATCCTAGTTTCTTTACCAACTAAGTTAGTTTCAAACATCCTGCAACTCAAGCATATTAACTAAAACAAGCACTTAATAGAATATAAATAACATAATAGTTATTTAAATTCATGGATTAAATCTTTCATTCAAGTAAGAAAATCATAAATATTGAAATGGCACCATGAAAATGTTGCCGTGGCTTGCCTTAGTGCAGATGAGGTTCACAAGCCTTCTGGTGATCCTCAAGACAAGCCTCACCCTCTGAAAATAATTTTAAACACAAGAAGAAGATATCAAGAACCCTTCTGAAAATCACCAGAAAATCTAGACAGCACAGAAAAATCCCATCTTTGGTGAGCTGCTAGATTTCTTTGCAAATAACACAATGCAAAAAGAATCAATTCATTTGGACTTATGGTTGAAGAGTTATAGCTGTTTGAAGCTCTCTGGAAATTAAATGAATTTGAATTTTAATAAAACAAACTGAGGGGGGGTGATGTCGAAGGCGTAAAGCCTCGGGGCGCCACCACTAGTACTGATTCGCGCGCGTATAGAGTGGCTGACTAGCGGGCCCCGCTATTCAGGCGAGGGGGAGAGGGAGGAGGAAACAGAGGGGGTCGCGACCTTGCCGGAGCTCTCGCTGGCGACGAGGGCTCCTTAGCCAATACGAAAGGGAGGGATCAAGAGAGGGGATGAAGGCGCACCTGCCCGTACCCGTAGCGTGGCTAGGGGTGGTCGGACGGCGTCGGGATCGACCTCGCAAGCGGAGACAGAGAGCGGTGGTCGCCGGAGACGAGGACGATGGCGAACAGAGGCAACTCCAGGGGCTCCAAGAGGTTGGAACGGCTTCACCGAAGAGTGGCGGAGGCTCCGGAACGGTCGCCCAGGCCTGGGAGGGGCTGGAGCTACCGTGACGACCCGAGGGGATCGCCGGCGAGCTCGAGCTCGGGGATGGCGGCCCGCGGCCTGCCCGGCCGAGGCACCGCTATCTACGAGTTTGTGGAGTGTGTGGGAGTGGTGGATGGTGCTCGAGGAGGCTGGGGGTGGCTCCATTTATAGGCGAGCCGAGAGGGGGGTTCGGGGCTCCGCCGTTGACACCTGGACACGGCGCCCGGTGACGAGCGGCATCAGTGAGAGGGGGAGAAGGCGACGCAACTCACGCGGGGACTGTGGGCGAACGGAGACGAGCACAGGATCGACAGGAAGGCGACGAGCACAGTGCGCACCGCACTGTTACGTTGGCCGGACCGCGCCCGTGCTCGCTGCGGCGAGCTCCGGCGTCGGCGAGTGCCAGGGGGGAGTTAATGGAGTTGAGACGAAGATGGTGGTGAAGTTTGGCGCGCTACGGCAGTCGGGGAAGCAAGCACGCGTGAAATAGAGTGCTTGGCGGCACTCAGAGCGCGTCGACACGCATGCCAACACCCCTGGACGAACGCGGTCACCGCGTGGACTATGACATCAGGCCGACCAACGTCCAAAGATCATGTCTGGCTTGTTGTTCGTGGTAGATTGAGAGGTTACCACGCTTTGCTTTGGTTCCAGGTGCAGTAGAAAAGATTTCACACGCTTGGTAAGTTTCTGATCAGTAACTTTGAGAGGTTACTGGGGTCAAATGGCTGGGAGTTGGAGGCTGTGCTTTGGAGGCTAGGAATCATCTACTAAGGTGATGATGCACAAGAAAAATCAGGCACAATGGAGCTAGTAAAATGGTAGTTGCTGTAGAAACCACCATTTCTGTCCAGAATAGAAAATAATTTCTATAGCAAAAATATTTCAAAAAGTTGTGCAATATTTTAGCTCAGGAAGGTGCCCTAGGGTTCAAAGAATATTTTTGAATTTTGCTAGATTTTTGTGGGTAAGAAAAATTGGGGTTGCTTTGGAGCACATTGAACTAGCTAGGGGTTTGGAGAGGAAAATGAATATTTTTCATTAAAGAAATATTCCAAATATTATTTTGGGTAGAACCAAAGAGGGAATGATGGTTAGGGAGGGAAATTATGCACTTGGGTGAAAGCCAAGGGTACCCAAGTGTTTAAGTCCATATGAAAAGATTCAATACTCCAAATTTCAAAATCAATTCAAATGAAAAATCAGGCAAATAAAGGAGGGCAAAAACCAGGCTGTCACAAACCTCCCCCACTTAGAATGAATCTCGTCCTCGAGATTCGGTTGCTTGGGAAAACCATTCTGGATAATGTGCCCTTAGAAATTCTTCCCGTTCCCACGTTGATTCTGACTCCGTGTGATGCTCCCACTGAACTTTGTAAAACTTCCTCACTTTACTACGAATGACTCTTTCCATCTGATCCAAAATTCTAATTGGTCTCTCTTCATATGTTAAATCCCTTGCCAACTCTATCTCAGTCATAGCAGTCTTTTTCTCAGGCGGTGATATGCCTTGTCTTAACTGGGAAACATGAAACACGTTGTGCACGTCCGACAATTCAGGGGTAGTTCCAACTGATATGCAACAGAGCCCACTCGGGACATGACTGGAAATGGACCAATAAATCTAGGTGCCAACTTTCCACGAGTCTGAAATCTCTTAACTCCTTTCATAGGAGTGACTCGGAGGTATACGTGTTCTCCGGGTTCAAAACTGATTTGTCGGTGCTTTGCATCATAATAACTCTTCTGTCGAGATTTGGCCAATTGCAATCTGTCTCTGATCTCCTTAACTTGTTTCTCAGCTTCCATCATGAGATCTGTTCCGAAGATACGGCTATCTCCAGTTTGAGACCAATTTAAAGGAGTGCGGCACTTACGGCCATACAAAGCTTCATACGGTGACATTTTTAGACTGGTCTGGAAGCTGTTGTTATAAGAAAACTCGGCATACGGCAAGCAGTCTTCCCATTTAGATCCTTGGGCCAAAACACAGGCTTGCAACATATCTTCGAGTATTTGGTTTACTCGCTCTGTCTGCCCATCAGTCTGAGGATGATAAGCGGTACTGTATTTCACTGCTGTCCCCAAGGCTTGATGGAGACATGACCAAAAAGTGGAGGTAAACAGGGAACCTCGTTCGGAAGTGATGGTTCGAGGTACTCCATGCAGACTGACTATCCTGGATACATACAGCTGTGCGAGTTGGTTTGCTCGATATGTGGTTCTCATCGGGATAAAGTGAGCAACCTTGGTTAAGGTGTCCACTATGACCCATATTGCATCATTGCCTCGCGGAGTCCTGGGCAGTCCTGTGATGAAATCCATGCAGACATCATCCCATTTCCATTGTGAGACTGGCAGTGGTTGGAGAAGTCCGGCTGGCTTCTGATGCTCTGCCTTTACCTTGTTGCATATGTCGCAACATGCGACAAAATAAGCAATGTCTTTCTTCATTCCATCCCACCAAAATATTTGTCGGAGGTCTTCATACATTTTTGTACCTCCCGGGTGAATGGAATACGAAGATTCGTGTGCTTCAGACAGGACTTTCTGCCTTAAATCTGCTTGATTTGGCACACAAATTTTTCCACGGAACCGGAGGGTACCGAATTTATCCTCTGAGAAATCGGGAGTCTATCCTGCCATCGTGCTCTTGACACGTTTCTGTAGCTCGATGTCAGCTGGCTGGGCCTTGTGGATTTCTTCCTCAAGTGTGGGGGTAACTTCCAAAATATTAGCGAGGCTAGCATCGACTATAACCAGGTTGAGCTGAGCGATCTCCTCTTGAAGTTCAGGAGGCAAGGATTTCAATATGACATTTAGGCTGACAGGCTTTCGACTGAGTGCATCGGCAACCACGTTGGCCTTACCCGGGTGGTAACTTATTCCAAGATCATAATCCTTGACCAACTCAAGCCATCTTCGTTGGCGGAGATTTAAATCCGGCTGAGTAAATATATACTTGAGACTTTTGTGATCGGTAAAAATTTGGCACCTCTTCCCGATGAGGTAGTGCCTCCAAATTTTTAGAGCATGAACCACCGCGGCCAATTCCAAATCATGAGTAGGATAATTTCCCTCATGGGGTCGTAGCTGTCACGATGCATATGCTACTACCTTGCCGTCTTGCATAAGTACGCATCCAAGTCCTTGTCTGGAGGCGTCACCGTACACATCAAAACTGCGGTAGATATCTGGAAGAGTTAATACAGGTGCAGTCGTCAGCCGTATCTTTAGCTCATTGAAACTTTTCTCACAGTCCTCAGTCCATTCAAACTTCTTATCCTTTTTGAGCAGCTCCGTCATGGGTTTAGCAATCTTGAAAAATCCTTCAATGAGATGATGATAATATCCGGCTAATCCAAGGAAACTTCGGATCTGTGTTACGGTCGTGGGTGGCAACCAATCGAGCACATCCTTTACTTTGCTCGGGTCCACAGCTACACCTTCGGCGGATAGTACATGTCCGAGAAACCCAACTTGCTTGAGCCAAAACTCGCATTTACTGAATTTGGCGTAAAACTGATGGTCGCGGAGTCGTTGTAGCACTGCTCGGAGGTGATCCTTGTGATCCTCTTCACCCTTGGAGTAAATGAGTATGTCATCGATGAAGACTACCACAAACTTATCGAGGAAGTCCATGAACACTTTGTTCATCATATGCATGAAGAAGGTAGGAGCATTTGTGAGACCAAAGGACATAACAGTATATTCATAAAGACCATACCAAGTAGTGAATGCGGTCTTAGGAATATCTTCCTTTTTAATCTTGAGCTGATGATATCCGGTCCGTAAATCAATTTTAGAGAATACCTTGGCCCCACTGAGCTGATCAAATAGATCATCAATCCTTGGCAGCGGATATTTATTTTTGATGGTGACCTCATTCAGCTGTCGGTAATCCACACACATGCGGAGACTGCCATCCTTTTTGTCCATGAAAATAGCAGTGATCCCCATAGTGAAGAGCTGAGACGGATATATCTTTTCTGGAGCAATTCATCAAGCTGCTTCTTTAGCTCACTAATTCTGATGAGGGCATCCGGTAATACTGTTGGAAATATGCCCTAGAGGCAATAATAAATTGGTTATTATTATATTTCCTTGTTCATGATAATCGTTTATTATCCATGCTAAAATTGTATTGATAGGAAACTCAGATACATGTGTGGATACATAGACAACACCATGTCCTAGTAAGCCTCTAGTTGACTAGCTCGTTGATCAATAGATGGTTACGGTTTCCTGACCATGGACATTGGATGTCGTTGATAACGGGATCACATCATTAGGAGAATGATGTGATGGACAAGACCCAATCCTAAGCCTAGCACAAGATCGTGTAGTTCGTTTGCTAAGAGCTTTTCTAATGTCAAGTATCATTTCCTTAGACCATGAGATTGTGCAACTCCAGGATACCGTAGGAATGCTTTGGGTGTACCAAACGTCACAACGTAACTTTGTGGCTATAAAGCTGCACTACAGGTATCTACGAAAGTGTCTGTTGGGTTGGCACGAATCGAGACTGGGATTTGTCACTCCGTGTAAATGGAGAGGTGTCTCTGGGCCCACTCGGTAGGACATCATCATAATGTGCACAATGTGACCAAGGAGTTGATCACGGGATGATGTGTTACGGAACGAGTAAAGAGACTTGCCGGTAACGAGATTGAACAAGGTATCGGGATACCGACGATCGAATCTCGGGCAAGTACCATACCGGTTGACAAAGGGAATTGTATACGGGATTGATTGAATCCTCGACATCGTGGTTCATCCGATGAGATCATCGAGGAGCATGTGGGAGCCAACATGGGTATCCAGATCCCGCTGTTGGTTATTGACCGGAGAATCGTCTCGGTCATGTCCGCGTGTCTCCCGAACCCGCAGGGTCTACACACTTAAGGTTCGGTGACGCTAGGGTTGTAGAGATATTAGTATGCGGTAACCCGAAAGTTGTTTGGAGTCCCGGATGAGATCCCGGACATCACGAGGAGTTCCGGAATGGTCCGGAGGTAAAGATTTATATATGGGAAGTCTTATTTTGGTCGCCGGAAAAGTTTCGCGCATTATCGGTATTGTACCGGGAGTGCCGAAAGGGGTCCGGGGGTCCACCAAGGGGGTCCACCAGCCCCGAGGGGCCACATGGGCTGTAGGGGGTGCGCCTTGGCCTATATGGGCCAAGGGCACCAGCCCCAAGAGGCCCATGTGCCAAGAGATAAGAAAAAAGGGCGAGTCCTAAAGGGGGAAGGCACCTCCGAGGTGCCTTGGGGGGGAAGGACTCCTCCCTGGCCGCACCCTTCCTTGGAGGAAGGGCCAAGGCTGCGCCCCCCCTCCCTTGGCCCTATATATAGTGGGGGGGAGGGGAGGGAGGGCAGCAATACCTAAGCCCCTGGCGCCTCCCTCTCCCTCCCGTTAGTGCTTGGCGAAGCCCTACCGGGATCCCCACTACTTCCACCACCACGCCGTCGTGCTGCTGGATCTCCATCAACCTCTCCTGCCCCCTTGCTGGATCAAGAAGGAGGAGACATCGCTGCTCCGTACGTGTGTTGAACGCGGAGGTGCCGTCCGTTCGGCGCTAGGATCATCGGTGATTTGGATCACGACGAGTACGACTCCATCAACCCCGTTCTCTTGAACGCTTCCGCTCACGATCTACAAGGGTATGTAGATGCACTCCCCTTCCCTCGTTGCTAGATTACTCCATAGATTGATCTTGGTGATGCGTAGAAAATTTTGAATTTCTGCTACGTTCCCCAACAGTGGCATCATGAGCTAGGTCTATGCGTAGTTTCTATGCACGAGTAGAACACAAAGTAGTTGTGGGCGTCGATTTTGTCAATTTACTTGCCGTTACTAGTCTTATCTTGATTCGGCGGCATCGTGGGATGAAGCGGCCCGGACCGACCTTACACGTACTCTTACGTGAGACAGGTTCCACCGACTGACATGCACTAGTTGCATAAGGTGGCTAGCGGGTGTCTGTCTCTCCCACTTTAGTCGGATCGGATTCGATGAAAAGGGTCCTTATGAAGGGTAAATAGAAATTGGCATATCACGTTGTGGCTTTTGCGTAGGTAAGAAACGTTCTTGCTAGAATCCCATAGCAGCCACGTAAAACATGCAACAACAATTAGAGGACGTCTAACTTGTTTTTGTAGGGTATGCTATGTGATGTGATATGGCCAAAAGGATGTGATGAATGATATATGTGATGTATGAGATTGATCATGTTCTTGTAATAGGAATCACGACTTGCATGTCGATGAGTATGACAACTGGCAGGAGCCATAGGAGTTGTCTTAATTTATTGTATGACCTGCGTGTCAATGAATAACGCCATGTAAATTACTTTACTTTATTGCTAAGCGCATTAGCCATAGAAGTAGAAGTAATCGTTGGCGTGACAACTTCATGAAGACACAATGATGGAGATCATGGTGTCATGCCGGTGACAAAGATGATCATGGTGCCCCGAAGATGGAGATCAAAGGAGCAAAATGATATTGGCCATATCATGTCACTATTTGACTGCATGTGATGTTTATTATGTTATGCATCTTATTTGCTTAGAACGACGGTAGTAAGTAAGATGATCCCTCACTAAAATTTCAAGAGAAGTGTTCCCCCTAACTGTGCACCGTTGCGAAGGTTCGTTGTTTCGAAGCACCACGTGATGATCGGGTGTGATAGATTCTAACGTTCGAATACAACGGGTGTTGACGAGCCTAGCATGTACAGACATGGCCTCGGAACACATGCGAAACACTTAGGTTTACTTGACGAGCCTAGCATGTACAGACATGGCCTCGGAACACAAGAGACCGAAAGGTCGAACATGAGTCGTATAGTAGATACGATCAACATGGAGATGTTCACCGATGATGACTAGTCCGTCTCACGTGATGATCGGACACGGCCTAGTTTGACTCGGATCATGTATCACTTAGATGACTAGAGGGATGTCTATCTGAGTGGGAGTTCAATAATCAGATGAACTTCATTATCATGAACATAGTCAAAAGGTCTTTGCAAATTATGTCATACGCTTTAGTTCTACTGTTTAAGATATGTTCCTAGAGAAAATTTAGTTGAAAGTTGGTAGTAGCAATTATGCGGACTGGTCCATAAACTGAGGATTGTCCTCATTGCTGCACAGAAGGCTTATGTCCTTGATGCACCGCTCGGTGTGCTGAACCTCAGCGTCGTCTGTAGATGTTGCGAAACATCTGGCATACACGTTTTGATGACTACGTGATAGTTCAGTGCGTAATGCTAACGGTTTAGAATTGTGGCACCAAAGACGTTTTTCAAACGTCGCAGAACATATGAGATGTTCCGAAGACTGAAATTGGGATTTCAGACTAGTGCCCACGTCAAGAGGTATGAGACCTCTGACAAGTTTCTTAAGCCTGCAAACTAAGGGAGAAAAGCTCAATCGTTGAGCATGTGCTCAGATTGTCTGAGTACTACAATCGCTTGAATCGAGTGGGAGTTAATCTTCCAGATGAGATAGTGATGGTTCTCCATAGTCACTGCCACCAAGCTATTAGAGCTTCGTGATGAAATATAACATATCAGGGATAGACATGATGATCCTTGAGCAACTCGCGATGTTTGACACCGCGAAAGTAGAAATCAAGAAGGAGCATCAATTGTTGATGGTTAGTAAAACCACTAGTTTCTAGAAGGGCAAGGGCAAAAGGGATACTTCATGAAACAGCAAATCATTTGCTGCTCTAGTGAAAAATCCCAAGGTTGAACCCAAACCCGAGACTAAGTGCTTCTGTAATGAGGGGAACGGTCACTGAAGCAGAACTACCCTAGATACTTGGTAGATGAGAAGGCAGGCAAGGTCGACAGAAGTATATTGGATATACATTATATGAATGTGTACTTTACTAGTACTCCTAGCAGCACCAGGGTATTAGATACCGGTTCGGTTGCTAAGTGTTAGTAACTCGAAATAAAAGCTGCGGAATAAACGGAGACTAGCTAAAGGTGAGATGACGATATGTGTTGGAAGTGTTTCCAAGGTTGATGTGATCAAGCATCGCATGCTCCCTCTACCATCGAGATTTGGTGTTTGCATTAAGCATGATTGGATTATGTTTATCGCAATACGGTTATTCATTTAAGGAGAATAATGGTTACTCTGTTTATTTGAATAATACCTTCAATGGTCTTGCACCTAAAATGAATCTCGATCGTAGTGATACACATGTTCATGCCAAAAGATATAAGATAGTAATGATAGTACCACATACTTGTGGCACTGCCACTTGAGTCATATTGGTATAAAACGCATGAAAAAGCTCCATGTAGATGGATCTTTGGACTCACTCGTTTTTGAAAAGATTGAGACATGCGAACCATGCCTATTGGTATATATGCATGAAGAAACTCCATGCAGATGGATCGTTTGGACTCACTTGATTTTGAATCACTTGAGACATGCAAATCATACCACGTGGGCAAGATGACTAAAAGGCCTCGTTTTCAGTAACATGGAACAAGAGAGCAACTTATTGGAAGTAATACATTTGATGTATGCAGTCCAATGAGTGCGGAGGCATGCAGTGGATATCGTTATGTTCTTACTTCACACATGGTTTGAGTAGATGCTGAGTGTATTTACTTGATGAAACACAAGTCTGAATTATTGAAAGGTTCAAGTAATTTCAGAGTGAAGTTGAAGATCGTCGTGACAAGAGGATAAAATGTCTATGATATGATCATAGAGATATCTGAGTTACAAGTTTGGCACACAATTAAGACATTATGGAAAGTGTTTCACAATTAATACCGCCTGGAATACCACAGTGTGATGGTGTGTCCGAACATCATAACTGCACCCTATTGGATATGGTGCATACCATGATGTCTCTTATCAAATTACAACTATCGTTTATGGGTTAGGCATTAGAGACAACCGCATTCACTTTGAAAGGGGCACCACGCGATTCCGTTGAGACGACACCGTTTAGAGAAACCTGAGTTGTCGTTTCTTAAAAGTTTGGGGCTGCGATGCTTATGTGGAAAAAAGTTTCAGGCTGATAAGCTCGAACCCAAAGCGGATAAATGCATCTTCATAGAATACCAAAAACAGTTGGGTATACCTCCTATTTCAGATCTGGAAGCAAAAGTAATTGCTTCTGGAAACGAGTCCTTTCTCGAGGAAAAGTTTCTCTCGAAAGAATTGAGTGGGAGGATGGTGGAGACTTGATAAGGTTATTGAACCGTCACTTCAACTAGTGTGTAGCAGGGCACAGGAAGTTGTTCCTGTGGCACCTACACCAATTGAAGTGGAAGCTTATGATAGTGATCATGAAACTTCGGATCAAGTCACTACCAAACCTCGTAGGACGACGAGGATGCGTGCTACTTCAGAGTGGTACGTGATCCTGTCTTGAAAGTCATGTTGTTAGACAACAATGAACCTACGAGCTATGGAGAAGCGATGGTGGGCCCATATTCCGACAAATGATTAGAAGCCATGAAATCCGAGATAAATGGATCTTTAAGAAGAAGACGGACATGGACGGTAATGTTACCGTCTATGAAGCTCGACTTGTGGCTGAAGAGTATTTCCACAAGTTCAAGGAGTTGACTACAATGAGATTTTTCTCATCCGTAGCGATGCTTGAGTCCGTCAGAATCATGTTAGCATTAGCTGCATTTATGAAATCTGGCAGATGGATGTCAAAACAAGTTTCATTACCAGTTTTCGTAAGGAAAGGTTGTATGTGATACAATCAGAAGGGTTTTGTCGATCCTAAGGATGCTAAAAGGTATGCTAGCTCCAGCGATCCTTCCATGGACTAGAGCAAGCATCCCGGAGTCAGAATATACGCTTTGATGGAGTAATCAAAGTTTTTGGGTTTATACAAAGTTTGTTAGAAACTTGTATTTACAATAAAGTGAGTGGGAGCGCTACAACATTTCTGATAAGTATATGTGAATGACATATTGTTGATCCGAAATGATGTAAAATTTCTGGAAAGCATAAAGGGTTGTTTGAAAGGAGTTTTTCAAAGGAAGACCTGGATAAAGCTGCTTGCATATTGGGCATCAAGATCTATAGAGATAGATCAAGACGCCTGATGATACTTTCAAAGAACGCACACCTTGACATGATTTTGAAAGAGTTCAAAATAGATCAGCAAAGAAGGAGTTCTTGGCTGTGTTACAAGGTGTGAGTATCGAGTAAGACTCAAGACCTGACCACAGCAGAAGAGAGAGAAAGGACGAAGGTCGTCCCCTATGCTTTAGACGTAGGCTCTACAGTATGCTATGCTGTGTACCGCACATGGAGTGTGCCTTGCCATGAGTTGGTCAAGGGGTACAATAGTGATCCGGGAAAGGATCACATGACAGCGGTCGAACTTATCCTTAGTATCTAGCGGACTAAGGAATTTTCTCGATTATGGAGGTGAAAAGGAGTTCGTCGTAAAGGGTTACATCGATGCGAACTTTGACACTAATCCGGATGACTCTGAGTAGTAAACCGGATTCGTATAGTAGAGCAGATACTTGAAATGGCTCCAAGTAGCGTGTGGTAGCATCCACAAGATGACATAGATATTCGTAAAGCACACACGGATCTGAAAGGTTTAGACCCGTTGACTAATAACCTCTCTCACAAGCATAACATGATCAAACCAGAACTCATTGAGTGGTAATCACATAGTGATGTGAACTAGATTGTTGACTCTAGTAAACTCTTTGGATGTTGCTCACATGGTGATGTGACCTATGAGTGTTAATCACATGGTGATGTGAACTAGATTATTGACTCTAGTGCAAGTGGGAGACTGTTGGAAATATGCCCTAGAGGCAATAATAAATTGGTTATTATTATATTTCCTTGTTCATGATAATCGTTTATTATCCATGCTAAAATTGTATTGATAGGAAACTCAGATACATGTGTGGATACATAGACAACACCATATCCCTAGTAAGCCTCTAGTTGACTAGCTCGTTGATCAATAGATGGTTACGGTTTCCTGACCATGGACATTGGATGTCGTTGATAACGGGATCACATCATTAGGAGAATGATGTGATGGACAAGACCCAATCCTAAGCCTAGCACAAGATCGTGTAGTTCGTTTGCTAAGAGCTTTTCTAATGTCAAGTATCATTTCCTTAGACCATGAGATTGTGCAACTCCCGGATACCGTAGGAATGCTTTGGGTGTACCAAACGTCACAACGTAACTGGGTGGCTATAAAGGTGCACTACAGGTATCTCCGAAAGTGTCTGTTGGGTTGGCATGAATCGAGACTGGGATTTGTCACTCCGTGTAAACGGAGAGGTGTCTCTGGGCCCACTCGGTAGGACATCATCATAATGTGCACAATGTGACCAAGGAGTTGATCACGGGATGATGTGTTACGGAACGAGTAAAGAGACTTGCCGGTAACGAGATTGAACAAGGTATCGGGATACCGATGATCGAATCTCGGGCAAGTACCATACCGGTTGACAAAGGGAATTGTATACGGGATTGATTGAATCCTCGACATCGTGGTTCATCCGATGAGATCATCGAGGAGCATGTGGGAGCCAACATGGGTATCCAGATCCCGCTGTTGGTTATTGACCGGAGAATCGTCTCGGTCATGTCTGCGTGTCTCCCGAACCCGCAGGGTCTACACACTTAAGGTTCGGTGACGCTAGGGTTGTAGAGATATTAGTATGCGGTAACCCGAAAGTTGTTCGGAGTCCCGGATGAGATCCCGGACGTCACGAGGAGTTCCGGAATGGTCCGGAGGTAAAGATTTATATATGTGAAGTCTTATTTTGGTTGCCGGAAAAGTTTCGCGTATTATCGGTATTGTACCGGGAGTGCCGAAAGGGGTCCGGGGGTCCACCAAGGGGGTCCACCAGCCCCGAGGGGCCCCATGGGCTGTAGGGCGTGCGCCTTGGCCTATATGGGCCAAGGGCACCAGCCCCAAGAGGCCCATGCGCCAAGAGATAAGAAAAAAGGGAGAGTCCTAAAGGGGGAAGGCACCTCCGAGGTGCCTTGGGGGGGGGGGAAGGACTCCTCCCTGGCCGCACCCTTCCTTGGAGGAAGGGCCAAGGCTGCGCCCCCCCCTCTCCCTTGGCCCTATATATAGTGGGGGGGGAGGGAGGGCAGCAATACCTAAGCCCCTGGCGCCTCCCTCTCCCTCCCGTGAAACCTCTCCCTCCCGTTAGTGCTTGGCGAAGCCCTACCGGGATCCCCGCTACTTCCACCACCACGCCGTCGTGCTGCTGGATCTCCATCAACCTCTCCTGCCCCCTTGACTGATCAAGAAGGAGGGAGGACGTCGCTTGTCGTCGTCGTACGTGTGTTTGAACGCTGCCGGTGCGTCCGGCTGGCACATCTCCCCTCTCGGCTAGGATCACATCGCGGTGCGAGGAATTTTTGATCACGACAACGGCGTACGGATCTTCCATCTTGACTGATGAATCCGTCCGTTCTCTTAGGAATACATGCTTCCGGCTCACATCTACAAGGGTATGTAGATGCACCCCCTTCCTGTCATTTGCTAGATTACCCCATAGATGAGGCTTGGTGATGGGTAGAAAATTTTGAATTTCTGGGCTCGTTCCCTCAACAAATACTTCTTGTATAACGGTGCGGTTCCGGGAACCAAGATCTACATTTGCAAACTCAAACGCTCTCGGATCCTGGAGGCACAATGCCCGGTAGCTCTTCTGGAAATACATCAGGAACTCACTGACGCACAGGAATTGATTCCAATTCATGCCACATCGGTGAATACCATCTCTTTCTTGGGTATGCTTCTGCGAGCATAGAAATTGGTAGTCTACCCATTCTGACTGATCAAAGTGACTTCTAGGGTTGCGCAGTTTATGAAAACTTGATATTGGGTCAACCAGTTCATAGCCAATATAACATCCAACTTGTCGGACTCAAGAATTATCAAAGAAGTTGGAAAACCGACTCCGTTGATATTGATTTCCAGATTGCGACAGACCAGATTGCTCTTGATTAAAGATCCCGGGGTTTGTACCAGCATATTTTTGCCCAAAATCGAACAAGGAAATTTGTTTGGGGCAACAAAACTCTGAGAAATAAAAGAGTGGGAAGCCCTAGAGTCAAATAAAATTACTGCAGGTATGTTATTAATGGAAAACATACCAATGACGACTTCGGGGTTCTCTTGGGCTTCATCGGCGGAGAGGTGATGCACGTACCCATTAAAGTTTTGCTGGGTCGGACATGACTCCATATAGTTGACTTGTGTCCTGGATAGAGCATTTGCCTTGGTGTTCTGGGGGCACTGTCTGGCATAATGTCCGTTTTGCGCACAACTGAAGCAAGAATTGTTGTGCTGGCGCTCCTCGTGCACTGGGTTGGTCACGACATTCTTGACTTGAGTGGTGGTCTTGTTAACATTCTGTTGCCAATTGGGCTTGTAATCCACTCGAGTCTGCTGCCAGGTACGAGCCTTTTGCACTGGTTGCCCATCCTTCTTTGGCTCAAACTTACGCTTGTTGTCGTTGTTAACAAGCCTATTATCTGATACAAGCTTGTGCTCCCTTTCAGCAATGAAAGCCTTGTTCACCAGAGTTTGGAAATCTGGGAAATCAAACATACTGAGAGTACACCGGAGTTGCGGATTTAATCCACCAAGAAATCTGTCAATCTTTCTTTCTTCGGTGGCCACGTCATAAAGGGAGTAACGGGCCAGATGATTGAATTTTTGCAAATATTCACCCACAGACTGATTTCCTTGGACGAGTGCGAGAAATTCTCGCTGCTTGGTCTTCATAATTCCAGTAGGGATATGATATTTCCGGAACTGCTCCTTGAATTTTGACCAGGTGATTTCTTCATCAGTAGGCCACATGGCTTTTGCATTTTCCCACCATATGGCAGCAACGCCTTCAAGATAATGAGTTGCAAACGGAACTTTATCATTTTCTTCAGTACGAGCAATCTCAAGCTTTTTCTCAATGGTACGCAACCAATCGTCTGCATCCAAGGGATCAACAACCCGACTGAAACTGGGTGGCTTGGTCCTTTGAAAATCTGACAGCTTGGAGTAATGACCGTTCTGATTTCCATTCTGTCCAACCATAGCTTGCACACTTCTTAATATTTCAATCAGATCACTGTTCCTTCTTTCCTCAAACATACGCATAATTTGCTCGGTGGAGGGCGGATTTGGCGGTGGAGGTGGTGGCGGAACGTACGGCTCGGGGGAGTGTCCTGCCTGTCGTGCGGAACGACGAACAGGGGTACCCTCGCGAACGTTGCTGCTGCTGCCTCCCCGCGGCATCCTATTATGATTTTTCCCAAGGCGATGCAACCGAGATGAGAAACATTCAAAATAAATTGGGGAAAAGCCAGCAACAAAAGCCCGAGAAAAACCGAAATGACGAAGAAAACACGGCGAATAAAAATAAATAGAGTTCCAACATAATTATACATAGACTCATACATGAAAGATAACCAACATGCCAGGTTCAACTACTCTCATACAGGCAACAAAACATCATGACTCATACTACTACATCCGGACATCATCCCAACGACTACGGATACGTAGAGGCTCTACTGCTCTGCTGGTGCTGCGGTGTCCTCTCCTTACGCGGACTCGGATCCTGAACTGACGAGGTTAACGGAGACCTCCGGGTTAAAAGTAACACGACGACGCTGCCTAGAGGGCTCTCCCTTAGGGGCAGGGGTTGGGTGAAGCATCGGGGCTACAGGAGTAGTGAGAAGTGAAACCCACTCAGCAGGAACACTGAGAGGATTTACGGTCGAGGCACCCGAGCTACTCGCAGGAGTAACCGGTGAAACAGGGGAGTTAGAACTGACTGGAATATAAGGAGTAAATCCCAGAGAGGATGGAGTAGTGGCAGATCTAGAAGAGACTAAAGCAGAGGCTAAAGCAGTACGAGCACGAGTCAGCTCTCGTGCCAGCTCGTGGATCATAAGATAGCTAGCGGTGACATAACGAGCAAGGTGGCTGGCAACACTATCAGACTCCGGATCAATGATAGGGAAACGGACACGACCATTGTCGTGCAGAGAAGGATAGTAAACCTGGGTGGTTCTGCATCCGGACCTCGTTGTAGCGAAGCTCGACAAGGACCTCGAATGCAGCAAACTGGATAGCCTGAGAAGCGGTAGAAGCATAACCGCTCCGAGAAGTACGAGTGTAAGAGCTGGAATCGGAACTGGTGCGCAGAGTAACCCTGCGTTATACTCATACACTGAGTCAGCTAGACGCTCCCGGTACACACGATAGACTGGATCGTCTCCGAGGGGGTACAGCCGACGCCACATGTTGCGAAGGAGGTGCGGTGATGTGTACGGCATCAGCTGCAACTGGCACGGATACGGCACAGAGCCATCTAACCATTAGCAGGTTAGCATAAAAAAACAAGTGCATGCAATGCAACAACTAGCTACAATTGCTATCGACACTCAACTTAAACTCGTATCTAACGTCCAGTTAACACGTCGCAGTCTAGTGTGGCCTACAGTCAGCGCGGCTCTGATACCAAGCGTTGTGGCACCCCGGCTCAGAGCGACCGGTTTACCATGTATTGCCAGCCCAAAGATTATGTCTTCTGGCAAGACACAACATCTTGGTACAGAAAACAACCGCTTTATTGATGCTAGCGGATCATAGTTTACATTACAACAGGTGTCGAGCCCAAGCGGCACACACGGTGCGGCTGAACAATATGTACATTCTTTAGTGAACATAAAGGGGACTCGATCATAACTACGCGGCAGCGGAGCAACGTCGTAGCGGCAACTCCATAGCACAGGGAAACCGATGTGGACACGATCTAGACTTGAGCAGCACTCCTTCCCAACGAGACTTTCCTAAAATCTGGCATGACACGCCAGGTCAGTACATGTAATGTACTTGCAAGCTCACAACAGGCATAATCATAATGACAATCAATATCATTGATAATTAACCAATTAATAATGCAATAATGCTGTGATCATGCTCTTGCGAGAAAAGTCCCTTGGGACTAGCTTACCAACCGTGATCGTTCTTGGATCACAAACGTACCACCATTGTGGTCTTGACTAGAAATATCTCGTGATCATTATAGCGATCACAACCACGACCAATACTTGGTCTTGTACATCTCGATGGCTTTCCACCATCATCAACAGTGCAAAGTTCATAACTTAGTGTGCAGAATTTATTAAACGTTGACCCATGGTGTGACCTACTATGAGCGTGTCCGTAACCGTGGACTCGGCTATCGATAGATTATTACACTCTGCAGAGGTAGCACACTGTACCCACACCATGGAACCCATGGCCTCGCACTCCCATTCGGGTGGACCAACGGCATTCCGACGAAACCCCTCCATTGCCATGACACTCTCTCGGCCACTCCGACACAATCCCCACGGGGCTAGTCCTGGGTGGCCCCGTGTCTACCAAAGACACAACGACCACCGTCGTGGCCAAAACGATCCCACAAGGGGACCCGGTACCATAATCTCAACAACGGGTACACAAGGTTATGTCTGCTTACCGGGCCAGGGTAAGCAAGCCCATAACCTTCCCTAGTTGGAGGCACCGACCAGAGGCATGACAACGGACCGAATCAAGGCCTCCCATAAGGCAAATGTGGTTGCACTGGGAAAAACTCGATTCAGTGGCACCATGACCCGGCCAACGATATATTCAAGTTGAGTTATATTCAGGTTCAACTTAAAGTAAAAATAACCGGTGTCATAGTATGCCATGAAATGCAACACTAGCATATGCATCACATATTAACGGAAATGACTGAGTCAACTATCTTCACACTAAGAATAATCATCAACAACTTATGCCACTTTTCTGGTTAGGATAAACCTTACTTTAAACAGAATATTTTCTAGCAAATTTTTATTATTTTACTCATGCAAGAAAATAACTTTAAGTAATTACTCATATGCATAACAATATTATTCTTTCATCACCACAAATAAATCCTAGTTTCTTTACCAACTAAGTTAGTTTCAAACATTCTGTAACTCAAGCATATTAACTAAAACAAGCACTTAACAGAATATAAATAACATAATAGTTATTTAAATGCATGGATTAAATCTTTCATTCAAGTAAGAAAATCATAAATATTGAAATGGCACCATGAAAATGTTGCTGTGGCTTGCCTTAGTGCAGATGAGGTTCACAAGCCTTTTGGTGATCCTCAAGACAAGCCTCACCCTCTGAAAATAATTTTAAACACAAAAAGAAGATATCAAGAACCCTTCTGAAAATCACCAGAAAATCTAGACAGCACAGAAAAATCCCATCTTTGGTGAGCTGCTAGATTTCTTTGCAAAGAACACAATGCAAAAAGAATCAGTTCATTTGGACTTATGGTTGAAGACTTATAGCTGTTTGAAGCTCTCTGAAAATTAAATGAATTTGAATTTAAATAAAACAAACTGAGGGGGGGGTGACGTCGAAGGCGTAAAGCCTCGGGGCGCCACCACTAGTACCGCTTCGCGCGCGTACAGAGTGGATGACTAGCGGGCCCCGCTAGTCAGGCGAGGGGGAGAGGGAGGAGGAAACAGAGGGGGTCGCGGCCTCGCCGGAGCTCTCGCCGACGACGAGGGCTCCTTAGCCAAAACGAAAGGGAGGTATCGAGAGAGGGGATGGAGGCGCAACTGCCCGTACCAGTAGCGTGGCTAGGGGTGGTCGGACGGCGTCGGGATCGACCTTGCAAGCGGAGACAGAGAGCGGTGGTCGCCGTAGACGAGGACGACGGCGAACAGAGGCAACTCCAGGGGCTCCAAGTGGTTGGAACGGCTTCACCGAAGAGTGGCGGAGGCTTCGGAAGGGTCGCCCAGGCCTGGGAGGGGCTGGAGCTACCGCGACGACCCGAGGGGATCGCCGGCGAGCTCGTGCTCGGGGACGGCGGCCTGCGGCCTGCCCGGCCGGGCTACGGCTATCTACGAGTTTGTGGAGTGTGTGGGAGAGGTGGATGGTGCTCGAGGAGGCTGGGGGTGGCTCCATTTATAGGCGAGCCGAGAGGGGGGTTCGGGGCTCCGCCGTTGACACCTGGACACGGCGCCCGGCGACGAGCGGCGTCTGCGAGAGGGGGAGAAGGCGACACAACTCACGCGGGGATTGTGGGCGAACGGAGACGAGCACAGGATCGAGAGGAAGGCGACGAGCACAATGCGCACCACACTGTTACGTTGGCCGGACCGCGCCCGTGCTCGCTGCGGTGAGCTCCGGCGTCGGCGAGTGCCAGGGGGAGTTAATGGAGTTGAGACGAAGATGGTGGCGAAGTTTGGCGCGCTACGACAGTCGGGGAAGCGAGCACGCGCGAAACAGAGCGCTTGGCGGCACTCAGAGCGCGTCGACACGCATGCCAACACCCCTGGACGAACGCGGTCACCGCGTGGACTATGACATCAGGCCGACCAACGTCCAAAGATCATGTCTAGCTTGTTGTTTGTGGTAGATTGAGAGGTTACCACGCTTTGGTTTGGTTCCAGGTGTAGTAGAAAAGATTTCACACGCTTGGTAAGTTTCTGATCAGTAACTTTGAGAGGTTACTGAGGTCATGGCTGGGAGTTGGAGGCTGTGCTTTGGAGGCTAGCAATCATCTACTAAGGTGATGATGCACAAGAAAAATCAGGCACAATGAAGCAAGTAAAATGGTAGTTGTTGTAGAAACCACCATTTCTGTCTAGAACAGAAAATAATTTCTGCAGCAAAAATATTTTAAAAAGTGGTGCAATATTTTTGCTCAGGAAGGTGCCCTAGGGTTCAAAGAATATTTGTGAATTTTGCCAGATTTTTGTGGGGCAAGAAAAAACTGGGGTTGCTTTGGAGCACATTAAACTAGTTAGGGTTTTGGAGAGGAAAATGAATATTTTTCATTAAAGAAAAATATTCCAAATATTATTTTGGGTAGAACCAGAGGGAATGATGGTTAGGGAGG
Source organism: Triticum aestivum (assembly GCF_018294505.1). Classification (NCBI taxonomy): domain Eukaryota; kingdom Viridiplantae; phylum Streptophyta; class Magnoliopsida; order Poales; family Poaceae; genus Triticum; species Triticum aestivum. Next base: position 521,699,113 of record NC_057814.1, on the reverse strand, counting down.
GAAATGATGCACTTGGGTGAAAGCCAAGGGTACCCAAGTGTTTAAGTCCGTATGAAAAGATTCAAAAACTCCAAATTTTAAAATCAATTCAAATGAAAAATCAGGCAAATAAAGGAGGGCAAAAACCAGGCTGTCACAAGAGGGCCTTCAAAATCAGCCACCACTTAAATAGGAAGAGTGGAGGAAGAAACTTTAGCAAACAACTCATCTAAGAACAAATTAGACAAGGAAAGACCAGCGGGATGATAAACTACCACCAGTTCCCACAGTTTATAATTTTCCGCTGCGAAAGAACCATGCTGGCGAAAAAGTTACCATGCTCAAAAGCAATAAAGTCCAATATATCATTTTTCGCACCAATCAAGATACCCGAGAGTGACCAGAAGCAGGCAACCATCTCCAAACAAAACGTTCAGTACCACCAATAGATGAAAGTTCAGAAGAAGATAACATATAATCGAATTGTTTCCTGCAAACAAATTAAATCAACATTGCCATCGCAGACGTAATCTCTAAGCTGGTTACAACACCCCCTTCATCAAAACCCCTCCTATTCCAGAAAATAAACTTCAATTATATGAAAGATTTTTTTGTTCAAAGACTAGACCTGCTAGGCGCTAAGCAGCTCTTGATCTTTTTAGAGCGAGCCCGAGACACAGGGTGGCCACTACCAACCAGTGGTCCCAGGACCACCAACCAACTCATGCTTTTACACCCCGGGGCTAGAGGTAAGGAGGCCACAAGAATCAGAAGTTGCCGTAACAGTCGTCATCGGCAGCAGCAGCCACGCGGGTTTTACCTAAGGAAGCTTGGGCTAATTCATTAGCATGAATAACATACAATAAATTAGAAGAATTTGAGGATTCAACTGTAATACCAAAATCAGGAACGACAATAAGGCTGTGTTCGGCAACCCTCCAGTTCTCGGTCACGGAGCGGAGCGGGTGGAGCATCATATTAGCCACTCCATAAATTACAACTGGCTGCCGCTGCGCTCCGAAACAGAGTTGCGGAGCCGGAGGAAGTCCGAACAGGCCTTAAGTAAATGAGAATCAGGGAGATCAGAGTGAATAGCATAAAACTACCACTTTTCATGCTACGGTACCAAAAAATTACCACATTTTTGTTTGTGACTGATAACTACCGAAACCGGCGTCGGCTGTTTCAAAAAACCCAAAACGCCAATGGCTAAGAAATTAAACCGGTTTATGACAAGTTAGGCCCGCACCTAAACGAACCGTTTGTTTGACCGTTCCTTTGACCGTTAACTGACATGTGGGGCCCACATGTCAGTCATCTCTTCCTCCTCCTTCTTCTCTCCCTTATCTCTCTCTCTCTCTCTCTCTCTCTGTGCCAGCCAGCAAGCCTTCCGGCGGTCGTAGCAGAGGCCGGCCTCGCCCACGACGGCAGGAGGCGCGCGCTCCAGCAGCGACGCAGGCCGTCCGCGGCGAGCTCGAGGGAGGCAGAAGCGAGGTCGAGGTGCTCCTGCACGAGCTGCCCCCGAGGCCACCGTGCTCCGCGTCCATGGCGTCGGTGGCGGCGCTGATGCGGGCAGGGGAGAGACCGTGGAGTGTGGTGCCGCACTCGTGCTGTTGCACGGAGGAGCCGCTGCCATGGATGCGGATCTGGAGCTCCACCGCCGCCCCGGAGCACCTCCCAGTCCTCGCTGCCGTCCTGTTGCACCAGGACCTCACGGGTGCGGAGGCAGCCGGCGAGCAGCCGACCACCATGCCTCCTCCCTCCTCCCCATAGTTCGCCTCCTATGGCGCGTGCGCCGCCCGGCCCCAGCTCCGGCGGAGCTCGGCCAACTCCCTCCCCTCCTGCTGGCCTCCTTGCTGGGCACGGGAGCGGCCGGAGGGAGCGCGTCGCCGGCCCTGCAGCACGGCCGAGCAGGGGGGAGCGGCCGGAGGGGGCACTTGGGAGATCGTCCGCCCCGTGCAGCCCGACGAGGTCGCCGCGCGCGGGCGTGCAAGCTGCAGGACGACCTCCCCAGGGACCCGATTGCTTTTTTAAAATTATTCCAGGGGCCTGATCGCTTTTTAAATAGTTGTAGGGGTTATTCTGTAAATAAATCTATGGAAGAGACACTTACATGTGGGCCCCGCAAGTCAGTTAACGGTCAAACAAACGGTCAAACAATTAGTTCTCTTACATGCGGGCCCCGACTGTCATGATCACGATCAATTGTTAAATCCTCGGCGATTTGGGTTTTTTGAGACAGCCGACGAGAAAAGTGGTAGGTATCAGTCATAAACAAAAAAGTGTTGGTTTTTTAAAACCCTAGCACGAAAAGTGGTAGTTTTATGCTATTTACTCGGGAGATCAGGAAGAACTAGAAATTTAGGGGAAGGAGATGGTGAAGTACCTGAAGGGCCAAGGTCTTTCTCCGCAGCTCGGCCCTCAACGTGCACCTTATGTACTTATAGTGTGCAGATGAATGCAACTTGATCTGAATAAAGTGGACAAGTTCTGAAGCAGATAACTTGCAGCATCCTAGAAAGTTCCTTTCGTTGTTAACCTGGTACTGTTTTATTTAATATACACCCATGGCAGAAATGGCGCCATATAGTTCCACTTCAATGCTAAACACTATACAAGTCATCTCTAAGCCAGTTTTGTTACCTTAGCCTTTGGCGCTGTAGAAGATTTCCTTCTTCCCTATAAAAGATTATTTTTGTGTAACCAGTCTAAACACTTAAGTGATGTTTATTGGTGAAATAAGACGAGTCCTCTATACCTTGGAATTATTCAGTTTCTAGATGTCGTGCAGCTTTCTTGTAAGCAAGGATTTGCGAGCAATTTCAACTGCACATGACAGTAGTTGAGATTCATCAACTGTCACTTCGCCGCACACATGCCAGGGCTCCCTCGTATCGCTCCCTCCAGGGTGCAGGGGGCCAACCCCAGCGCCCCGGCCGGCGCCCCCTCCCCCCCTCCTCCACCTCGTCGTCCCCAGAGACATGCGCCGGCTAAGCCCGGGCGCCGCCGGTGATGGGGACGGCGGGGATCTAGGCTGCAGCCCCGCGGTCTGGAGGGACCGGCGGCGCGAGTCGCCCTTCGGTCTTCGTCTTTCCTGGCGGTTCAGCGCTGCTCCCGCGGCTTCGTGGGATGGCGGACCAGGAGGGGATGTGGTCATGGTTGACTGGTCGGTGGCGCCTCCAGTCAGATCTGATCTAGCCAGTGCCGCTGACGGTGGTGGCCATCTCCTCCGTCGGAGGTTGTCGGCCTGAGGCTGGATGGTCAGATCTCAAGATCCGCCATCTAGTTCCGGCTGCGATTCGGGAAGACATAGTTGCCGGTAAAAACCGAGCCGATGGCAGGCGATGGCAGCGTTCTGCGTCGTTACCTTGATGAAGGCATCGTCGTGTAACTGCTATCGACCCACTCGTGCTACTCCGAGGGAAACCCTAGGATCCGGTCTTCCAGATCGGACGATGGCGGTACTGTGGTGTCGTTTTCTCTCTTGGGAGCATCGTTTGTGGAGCAAAGCTGGAAGACAGAGGCAGGAGGCAGGAGATGGAGCGGCTTCGTCTTGCACGGAGCTTTCGGTGGAGATGTCAAGTCATGCCTGGTCAACAGGTGCTACGTTGTGTCATAGCTGGTCGGCAGGTGCTACGCACGACAGATCTTTCAGAATCTTCGCGTCTGGACGAACGAGCGCGGGGCGGTGGCGCCATTGGGCGCCGTGGTGGCGTCGATGGATGGAAGGGCTGGCAAGGATGATGCAGATCTCTCTTCTGAAGATGGGTCAGCGGTTCAACGATGATGGCGGGTCTAAAACGTGTGCATCTCATACGATATTTCAATTTTTTTTGAGAAATTTGATGCCCTTTCCCCGTCTAGATGAAGCACTACTTAAATTGGTGCCAAAATAGATGAACCAATATTCCATAGGGTTCATGACGTTGCATCCAAGAAGTTAAAATACCAAGATTTGTGTTGATTCTGTTTTAGTAGATATTTTTTTACGAGATTCATGCTAATTTTCAGAGCTTGCGATCAGAGTAGCTTCAATTCAAAATAACAATAATTTGTTCTGGAAAGAGGGTGTGTGATCAGCCGTCCCAAAAACTATCTTGGTCATTAGCAAGAGGGTCTACCCACAAAAAAAATTAGCAAGAGGGACGTTAGAAAGAAAGCTGTGACATTATTGCAGCAGCTTCTGGGAAATTTCACATGCGTAGGATGCTTAGCAAACTGAATCTCCACATAAAAAAAAACAGATTCTGTCATGCTTGCTTTTGTGCTAGGAGATGGAGAGGAGAATTTTGGTGTTAATCTGCATGTTCATGTATCTCTCCTTGCCTTCTTGATAATACTACTATTGCTTTTAGCTTTTAGGTAAAATAAAATTACACAGAATTATATACAATACTAATACTGCTTTAACTTTCAGGTAAATGAAATTACACAAAATTATATATAATATTACTATTGCTTTAAATTTCAGGTAAAATGCTCCACATAATTGCATCAAACCCTAACATTTAATATTACAAAAAGACGGGTGCAGCAACATGCGTCATCAATAATCTAGGTTATGTGTGCAAGTGTGCTATCTCATGGGCTAGTAACACACTTTGTATTATGTACAACTTGTATATGGTCGTGAATCCACGAGAGTTAACAGCGGAGAGCCCTCCAGCGAGCAGGGCGTGGGCGCTGGCGAGGACTGCTCCCGTCGCCTCCTTCCTCCCGGCCGAAGCCGCCCGCCGAGCGACGCAAGACCATCGCACCAGGCTTCTCCCTGCGGAGGTGCAGTGCCCGTCTCCAAGGCAAGAACAGGGCCACGCCGGTTGCGGCGATGGCTGAGAAAATCCCGTGCAAGCGCTTGGGCATAGTGGCGGCTGGCGAGGACATCACGGAGGCAGCCATCTCCAAATTCGCGGACCTTTTCCGTGGGCAGCTGCCGCCGATTGCTGTCAGCGCTCTCCGTGCTCTTTTCCGGCTTGACTGCGACCTTGCCACGGCGGTCGAAGATGCCCTTCTCGCTCATGGAGGGGCCGGTGCTCTGGACCACGACGGCGCGTCCGCTGCCGCCTGAAGCCTCAACAATGCTCGCCACTTTCCACGCAAAAAGAAAAAAAGAAAAAAAAGAAATGCTCGCCACTTCCAGAGTTCAAGTTATTTCTGAATGTTAGCAAACATGAAATCTGTCTGTTGTCGTTGTGGCACTTTTGCCGTTCTTGTTGCGTCCAGGGCGTGTTGCCTGGCCTATGTAGTCTCCTGCTCGTGTATGCTTAATGCCTGTTGTCGTGGTTTTGTCACGGCAGATATCCTAGAAAAAGGACTTAGTCGTGCAGCCATCGCTACGGGTTAGCTTAAAGGGGTTAAAGCGGACAAGGGACGCAAAAGAGTTTTATACTAGTTCGGCCCCTTACGATGAAGGTAAAAGCTTACATCTAGTTATGATGGAATTGATGGGGTTTCGATGACCAGGAAGCGAATACGCTTTGCCTTAGTCTCGAGTTGTTGTCTGCTGTCTTTGAACCGCCGCCAGGTCGTCCCCTTATATACATGGGTTGACGCCCGTCGGTTTGCAGAATCCGAGGCCAGCTCATAATCGTGTCCGGCTCGGTCTCTGCTACTTTTATCTTACAACACAAGTTTACATATCAGTGCCGGTTTATGTCTACAGGCCTTAAACCGGCTTTGGGCCCTGGGCCTACTTGAAGCGTCACCGTATGTCTTCATGGACTTCAGATACAGATGAACTACTCATGGGGTTAACCCGGCCTCTCCTGGCCGGTTTACGCCCAGTGGTAATATCCCCAACATTAGACCCCAGATTGATTTGAACTGGTTCATGTCAATCCTCAATACTTTAAGAAAATTTCTTCTTCAACATCTTCACATAATCTTGTAAACCGCCGTGACATCATCTTCTAGGATCATGGTAAACCGCCGTGACGTCACTTGTCATTAACGAGCCTCCGACAATCGAGGCAACAGAGTTGTCACAGATCCCATTTTTCGGGCTGCTCGATTCTTGCACCTGCCACTTATCCATTTACCTTATAAATAAGGCCGATGAGCTCCTTTCACTTTTCCCCCTCGTGCCTCTTCGCACTGCCTTCTTCCTCGCGCCGACCAACCCTTCGAGCTCCGCCGCCGCCGTCGGTCTTCGCATCTGCCTCAACAACGGCCGCTGCATCAGCCTGATCGCACCAGAGAAACGCGGCGATCCTCCGCTGCTTCCTCATAACCAGTAAGTTCCTCTTCTCCTCACCCTAGATCCGCCATTAGGGTTCAGTGTTCATCAGAGTTCTTCGAAGTTCTTGGAGCTGTTCTTCCCTGTTCCTCTTTAGTAACACCAATGACTAGTTAGATCTGATATTTTCCAGTGCCCTTGTAGTTTAAACTCCTTTTTCCTCGTTAGGGCATCTTCTTTGTATAAAACTTATCTGAACTTTGCTGAACTGTTCGAACACTTGAAATTAGGTCAGAACATATTTTGATTTTCCAACGCACAGAAGATCTGAAATTACTATGCCAAGCTGTGAAACTTGTTTTTCTTTCACTTATGCCTCTTAGATCTGTATCTTCAATACCAGATTAGGCGTTTTAACTTCATAGGAAAAAGGATGACCCGGTAGATACCATTAGTCCCCTGTTGAACCGCCAATGCATTACACTGTTTCCATTGTCAGATTCTGGTTTACGAATAACCAAATCCGGTTTATCAATATGCTTGTATCCTTATATCGCTGTATAGTTGTCCACTATGAATCTTAAACCGGCAATAATCATGTTTCAGACTTCCATTGCCATGGCCAAGCAAGTCTATGAATGCAATTGGGCTCCTTCTCGAGTAACCGAAGAACAGTTAAACAATCTTGTTAAAACAGGCGCTTTAGCCAAGAAAGATGTCATCCACTGGAGGGTCCCTGGCCCGGAAAATCCTCCCACACCCAAGGATGGAGAGGTAGTCGTGTTTCCTGATCATCTCGGACGAGGTTTTAGCCCTCCCGGTTCAAAAAAATTTCGAGATGTACTAGCCAATTTTCAGCTGCGCCCTCAACACACCGGTCCGAACTCTGTGACCAACATCTGCCACTTCCAAGTCTTCTGTGAGGTTTACCTGCAAGAGGAACCTACAATCGAACTGTTTAGGAATTTCTTTCACTTAAACCGTCGCACAGAGTTTTCGGATGGAACCAATATGGAACTGGGCGGAATGGCGGTTCAGAAAAGGAAAGAAGTCACCTTCCCTCATCCCAAACTCCACAATCACCACAAAGAGTGGAACCAGACTTGGTTTTATTGCATGGATACCTCTCCACCTGATGAAAACCCCCTGCCGGGTTACCGCCCTGAACGCCTAAGAAACACACATCCTTTTCCTCAGAGGTTGACTGCAAGAGAAAGGGCCAACTATGCTCCTCAATTATCAAAGCTTAGAGCCTTCATGGCAAACGGTTTGACAGGAGTTGATCTTGCTCGTTGTTGGATAAGCTGGACTATTCTTCCCTTAAGCCGGCGTTCCGGTTTGATGTGTGAGTATACAGGGAGTTTGAAGGATGCTCAGCGGCACATTAACATTCAGCTTACAGATGCAGAAGTCACTGAGGCTGTAAAAAAGATACTGAACGAACCGGAGGATGTTTGTGCCCAAACCAGACTACTCCCTTTCTGCACCTTCAACAAACCACCAGCTGTAAGAATCATATAATCTTTTTATCTGAAGTTGCTTCTGTCCAAATATTTTCTGAAAGTGTGATTATTTCTGACAGGGTGATGATCCGTTCTGGAACAAGAAACCATCACAAGACAAACCGGCGAAGCCGCAAGACAAACCGGTCAATCCAGTTCGTCCAAAGACCGAGGTTGTTAAAAAACCTGCCAAGAGAAGGACCACTGCATCCTCCGATCCACCAGCTGATGACGATGTGGGTAATCCGGAACCAGAGGTAGAACTTGACTCTCTTGGTTTATTTTTCGTACATCTCATTGACAATGATTATTATCAGGACGACGCTGAAGGCAGTCATGCTGATGATGTAGAGGTACTTGACTCTCTTGGTTTATTTTTCGTACATCTCATTGACAATGATTATTATCAGGACGACGCTGAAGGCAGTCATGCTGATGATGTAGAGGTAATCATTCTTTCCTCCGATTCAGATCCTCTGCCGACATCAAAAATCCGTCGAGCAAACCAGAAAGTAAAATTTTCTCACCCCCTTGCTTACTTGGACCCAAACTTTCTTTTGAAGACACCGCAGCACGAGGCTCGCCGCACAACCCGGCACAGCGGCCAGGTAGTTACCTCCGTCGGTTTACCGAACAGTCCGGTTCGGAAGCGCCAATCAGAGGTCTCTTATCCCATTGATACTTCATGCCCCAAAGCAGGTTGTTTCCGCCAGCCTCTTAACCTGTCTGATTCAAATTATCAGGGTACTTCTCACTCATCTTCTGGCGAGTCGTCGGCCACAAAACTTCTACCCCTCAAAACGGTTCTTGGGTGAGCTATACACTTGTTGTTATCCTTGACGTTGCTATTTTGATATACTGTACTGATCCTCATGTTTATTTTTCTCAGCGCCAAGCCCAGACCCAGCAAGAAGGCTCGGTTGAATAAACCGGCTGATGAAGACGTGGCTGTTGAACCGGAGAAAACTGCAGATCCTGAAGAGACCCACATTGATGCCATACTGAACGACCCACCGCCTCAAGATCATGACTTCGTTGCTGAGCAGGCAGAAGTTGATACCACAAGCCAACCAGCCCTGTCCGAACTGACAATAAACCGGCAAGCCCAGTGAAGAATACTGACAAACCGCCAACCCCAGTAACGGCTGCTGATGATAGAGATGACGACATTATGATTACTGGCACTGGCCATACCGCTCCGGGCAATCCTGTCGCTTTGTCAAAGCATACTGCCGAAGATGAGCTCTCTGCAATTGGCAAAGGTAAATGGAGCGCCGATTTATCAAATTATGCCCATCTGAATGCTCAAGACCTTCACTCTGGCTTCCTGAACCGTCTGTACACCAGCCGTGACTATGAAGCCGGTTTGGTAAATATGATGAAGGGGTGATATGAGGTAACTTCATAAGTGTTTCTCTCTTATATTTAATTGTAGCTTATCAACTCCAGTAGCCCCCAAATGACGGTTTAAGATACCAATTTAAACCGGGACTTAGTAACAACTTCATGTTTGCAACAATGCACCTTAACTTCACTGATGTAGCCCCCAAGGGCCGGTTTAACTTTGTAAAGATGAATCGGGACTTTGTAGAAGAATTCCCATAGCAGCATTTTATGAGCAAATACACATTAGCCCCCAAGTGCCAAGCTTAATACTTGTATTGTGCTTGGGACTTGTAGAAATTTCTGATAAGGAACAAATATGCATTAGCCCCCAAGTATCAAGGGCATAACTTGTTATGTGCTTGGTACTTCAAATATGTACTGTCAACTCATTATGTATCTGTCTCTTTATAGGCTGAACTGAGCAAGAAGGAAAGCCAAACCATTGATCTGCAAGAGAACATCAAGTCCCAACAGGCCGAAACTTCCAAGGCAAAAGATGAGCTGACGAGCGCCTTAACGCTATGGAAAATCTAAAGGAGAGCTTCGCCAAGGAGCGGGCGGATTGGAACACAGAGAAATCCGCTTTCCGGAAAAGAGCTGAAGACGCAGAAGCAGCTCTCAAACCGGTGGTAGACGAGCTGACTGGTGTAAAGCGGCAGATACATGCCATGACTGCTGCTGTGTTCGGTAAGCATCCTTGCTTTATACTTTCAACATATCTTCCCATGCGTTGCCGGTTTACTGATGTTTGCAATGATGCAGGAACTCGCATTAGTCATCTGGGCTCTGATGTTCAGATGAAGTTGAAGGCAGCCTGCACGGTGATAGAACAACTGTATACCGGCGCACAACAAATTATCTGCACCGCTTCTCACAATAAGCCGCCCCCGACGTTAATCAAGGATACCTTAAACAGGCTATCTATGCTGCCTGCCCGGGTAGAAGAGCTAAAGAGGTCTGCTGCAAGGGCTGGCGCTCTGACCGCACTAACCCGGGCAAAAGCATGGGTGCCTGATCTTGATCCGACGGACGTGGCTAAAGGCTACCCAAGCTTAAAAGAAGACGGATCAGAATTTGGCACTGAAGATCTCCGCGCCATAAACCGGGAAGTACGTCCAGTGGCTTGTCAACTTGCTGAAGAGGCTAATCTTTCATTTTACCAGGCGAGTTATGATACCAATAACAAGCGGGTTGCTGCACCAACTCCTGAGGCTCAAAACCTGATCCCTCCAATCCGTAAGCACACTTATGCCCCTGACATTGAACCGTCCACCCTTATAAGCGACGAAGCTGTGTTCCAAGCTTTATGGGATCGACTGGACAACTGTTGACTTCCAGCCGCTGGGTAGAGACGAACAAGATGAACCAGTGCAAGATGATCCGCAGCCGTCAGGTCAAGCTAATAAGCAATCATAATCCGGGGGCTGGTTTAGTCTTCCACGTGCTGTAATGCTTATTGAGAAACAATTATTCCTTTGGGCACTGAAACGCCTTGTAATAGGCTAGTTAAAACATTTGGTCTGTTATGCCTTCGTGCATATTTATCTGCAACTGATGCGTGCTAATCCGCCATGCTTAAGATATGATGTTCATAATCCATAGCTATTTGTTCAAGTTGTTCCTGCAGATAAGAAGCTTAAAGTGCCCTGGCGGTTTACCACCGGGCGGGTCATGATACCCAAATATATATATATATATATATATATATATATATATATATATATATATATATATATATATATATATATATATATGACCAAGGTTTATAACCAAGGTTGTAAAAGATAACCAAATATGGAAATATATGATACCTGTGACCTTTAGGCATAGTGTTGGCTGACCAACCTTGTAATGAGGGTAATAACCCTAATCCGGAGTAGAAGTAACTCCTGTTATATGATGCCGGTTTACAATAAAACCGTTCCGGGTTGTGATAAACACCGGTTTATTCCATACTAGTGACTTTGAGTCAAAACCAGACCGGGCTGATAGTCTCCGGATTATAAATTGATCATGTACTGACAACTTGTAATTGACAGCCTAACAGGGGTGATAAACACCGGTTTGAAAACATCACCAATCTTATCAAAAGAAAGAGAAACTTAGCAAAAGGCAAATAAAACCGTTGTAGTCGAGGCTTTTCACGGGCCTGTCGACAGAAAAAAATTCTCCAAACAACATTGTGAGGTGTGCTCAGTGGGTGCCTATGTTTGAGCTGTTGTTTTACAACACTCTCTTTGGCCCCAGATTGATGTGGCTTTGAGCCGATCAAGAGGTTTGACTGTGGTTCGGATACGACCAAGCCCCCAAGTGATGCTGTGGCATTACGCCGATCAAGAGGTGTAGCTATGGTTCGGGTACGACCAAGCCCCCAAGTGATGCTGTGGCATTACGCCGATCAAGAGGTGTAGCTATGGTTCGGGTACGACCAAGCCCCCGAGTGATGCTGTGGCATTACGCCGATCAAGAGGTGTAGCTATGGTTCGGGTACGACCAAGCCCCCAAGTGATGTTGTGGCATTGCGCCGATCAAGAGGTGTAGCTATGGTTCGGATACGACCAAGCCCCCGAGTGATGCTGTGGCATTGCGCCGATCAAGAGGTGTAGCTATGGTTCGGATACGACCAAGCCCCCAAGTGATCTAATATGAAGCTTTGAGAAGCTAAATCAAGGGGTAAACCGGACGCCGCTTTGTAAGCTCCATGTAACCACACATGATGTAAGAAAAACAACAGATACCCCGCTTTAGCTGAGGTTCCAGTCTATTATATTGATCATAATATATACAATGTCATAATATGTACATAAGCAGAGCCTATAGCTCAAGTATAGTAAGGCCGAAGATGAGCAATATTCCACGGCCGGTTGGTCTCCTCCTCCGATTTACGTGAGTCTTTGCGCTCTCGAACATCGATTAGGTAGTACAACCCGTTGTGTAGATTCTTGCTGACCACAAAGGGTCCTTCCCAAGGGGTGGATAGCTTGTGCATATCCGTCTGATCCTGAATGAGCCGAAGCACCAAATCATCTTCTTGAAAGGTTCTAGTTCTAACCCGGCGGCTATGATAACGACGCAGATCTTGCTGATAAATCGCCAAACGGGCTGCCTCCATGTCACGTTCCTCATCTAACAGGTCAAGAGCTTCCTGCCGTGCCTTCTCGTTGTCAGCTTCAACGTATGCCGCTACACGAGGCGAGTCATGACGGATGTCTCTAGGAAGAACTGCTTCCGCTCCATAAACCATGAAGAATGGTGTGTATCCTGTTGATCTGTTGGGTGTGGTATTGATGCTCCACAACACAGAAGGTAACTCCTCAACCCAACAACCCGGCGTCCATTGCAAAGGAACCATAAGCTAGGGTTTGATGCCTCTCAAGATCTCTTGATTGGCCCTCTCCGCTTGACCATTGGACTCGGGGTGAGCCACTGATGACACGTCAAGCCGGATGTGCTCACGTTGACACAACTCCGTCATGGCACCCTTTGACAGATTGGTACCATTGTCTGCTATAATGCTGTGTGGAAAGCCAAACCGGAAGATCACCTTTTTGATGAACTGAACCGCCGTGGCTGCGTCACACTTACTAACTGGCTCTGCCTCCACCCACTTCGTGAACTTATCAACCGCCACCAAAAGGTGGGTCTTCTTGTCCTTGGACCTCTTGAAAGGCCCAACCATATCCAGCCCCCAAGTTGCAAATGGCCAGGTGATTGGAATCATCCTCAATTCTTGAGCCGGTACGTGAGCGCGCCTTGAGAATTTCTGACAGCCATCACATCTTTTGACCAAGTCCTCGGCATCAGCATGAGCTCTCAACCAATAGAAACCGTGACGAAACGCCTTGGCCACCAAAGATTTTGAACCGGCGTGGTGACCACAATCTCCTTCGTGGATCTCATGCAAAATTTCACTTCCTACCTTAGGAGACACACAGCGTTGAAACGCCCCTGTCACACTGCAATGATGTAACTCTCCATTGATAATAGTCATGGACTTGGACCGCCGGGTTATCTGCCTGGCCAAAGTTTCATCCTATGGTAACTCGCCCCGGTTCATATACGCCAGGTATGGAACCGTCCAATCCGGGATACCATGAAGAGCCGCCACCAACTGAGCCTCCGGATCAGGAACAGCCAAATCCTCTTCACCAGGAAGCTTGACGGACGGATTATGCAAAACATCCAGGAAGACATTAGGTGGAACCGGTTTACGTTGGGAACCCAGGCGACTTAAAGCGTCCGCCGCTTCATTCTTCCGCTGGTCCACATGATCCACCTGATAACCTTTAAAGTGGCGTGCAACAATATCCACCTCACGACGATATGCTGCCATTAGTGGGTCCTTGGAATCCCAAGTGCCGGACACTTGTTGAGCCACCAGATCCGAGTCAACGAAGCACATAACTCGGCTTAGGTTCATCTCCTTCGCCATCTGAAGACCATGGAGTAAAGCCTCATATTCAGCTGCATTGTTAGTGCAAGGGAACATTAAACGGAGAACATAACAAAACTTATCACCTCGTGGGGAAGTTAATACGACTCCAGCCCCCGAGCCCTCCAATTTCCTGGACCCATCAAAATGAATAGTCCAATAACTGTGATCCGGCTTCTCCTCTGGCGCTTGTAACTCTGTCCAATCATTGATGAAATCCACAAGTGCCTGAGATTTGATCGCCGTTCGGGGTATGTATTTCAACCCGTGAGGCCCGAGCTCGATAGCCCACTTAGAAATCTGACCAGTTGCTTCCCTGTTCTGGATTATATCCCCCAAAGGAGCGGAGCTGACCACCGTGATGGGATGACCTTGGAAATACTGCTTAAGCTTCTGGCTTGCCATGAAAACCCCATACACCAATTTTTGCCAATGCGGGTACCTCTGCTTGGACTCAATAAGTACCTCACTGATATAGTAAACCGACCACTGAACCGGGTATTCCTTTCCTGCCTCCTTGCGCTCCACCGCAATAGCCACACTAACAGCTCGAGCATTAGCTGCCACATATAGCAACAATGGTTCTTTGTCCACCGGAGCAGCGAGAATCGGCGGATTAGCCAGTTGCCGCTTTAAGTCCTCAAATGCTTCATTAGCGGCGTCACTCCAGATGAAGTTATCCGTTTTCTTCAGCATCTGATATAAAGGGATGGCCTTCTCGCCAAGGCGACTGACAAACTGGCTCAATGCGGCAATCCGGCCTGCCAGGCGTTGAACATCATTGATACACTTCGGTTTAGCCAAGGAGGTGATGGCTTTGATCTTTTCCGGATTAGCTTCAATGCCCCTGTTAGATACCAAAAAGCCCAAGAGCTTGCCTGCAGGTACACCAAAGACACACTTGGCCGGAGTAAGCATCATTTTATAAACCCACAGGTTATCAAAGGTTTCCTTCAAGTCATCAATCAATGTCTCCTTCTTCCTTGATTTTACCACAATATCATCCACATAGGCGTGAACATTGCGGCCGATTTGTTTATGCAGACAATTCTGCACACACCTTTGATAAGTCGCCTGGGCACTCTTGAGCCCAAAGGGCATGGACACATAGCAGAAGGCTCCAAAGGGAGTTACGAAGGCTGTCTTCTCCTGGTCCTTAACTGCCATTTTGATCTGATGATAACCAGAGTATGCATCCAAAAAGCTTAAACGCTCGCAACCCGCCGTAGCATCAATAATTTGATCAATACGGGGAAGGGCAAAAGGATCTGCTGGACAAGCTTTGTTGAGATCTGTGTAGTCCACACACATACGCCAAATGCCATTCTTCTTGAGGACCAGCACCGGATTAGCCAACCACTCAGGATGGAATACTTCAATGATAAATCCAGCTGCCAAGAGCCTGTCTACTTCTTCTCCAATAGCTTTTGCGTCTTTCTTCATTGAACCGGCGGAGAAACTGCTTGACCGGTTTATACTTGGGATCAACATTGAGAGTGTGCTCTGCGAGTTCTCTCGGTACACCTGGCATGTCAGAAGGCTTCCATGCAAAGATGTCCCGATTCTCACGGATGAACTCGATGAGCGCGCTTTCCTATTTCGGATCCAAGTTAGCGCTGATGCTAAATTGCTTGGACGAATCACCAGGCACGAATTCAACAAGCTTAGTCTCATCAGCCGATTTAAACTTCAGGGCCGGATCATGCTCTGTAGTTGGTTTCTTTAACGAAGTCATATCTGCCGGATCAACATTATCCTTGTAAAACTTCAACTCTTCTGTTGCACAAACCGACTCAGCACAAGCCGCATCACCTTCTTCACACTCCAGAGCAATCTTGCGGCTCCCATGCACGGTTATAGTTCCCTTGTGACCCGGCATCTTAAGCTGCAGATAGACATAACAAGGCCGTGCCATAAGCTTAGCATAAGCTGGCCGTCCAAATAGGGCATGATACGGGCTGCTGATTTTCACCACTTCAAAGGTCAAGGTTTCTGATCTCGAGTCATGCTCATCTCCAAAAGCCACCTCCAGAGCTATCTTACCAACAGGATACGCCGACTTACCAGGCACCACACCATGGAATACCGTATTAGACGGTTTAAGGTTTATATCTGTTAACCCCATGCGACGGAAAGTTTCATAATAAAGGATATTGATACTACTCCCTCCATCCATGAGTACCTTAGTTAACTTATAACCTCCCACCTAAGGTGCCACCACCAGAGCCAGATGACCCGGAATGTCAACCCGGGGTGGATGATCTTCTCTACTCCATACAATCGGCTGTTCGGACCAACACAAATAAAGGGGTATCGCCGGTTCAACGGCATTCACTGCCCTTTTATGAAGCTTCTGATCGCGCTTGTCCAAGCTAGTGGTGAAGACATGATACTGTCCGCTATTCAACTACTTCGGGTTGCTCTGGTAACCCGACTGCTGCTGCTGCTGATTGCCCTGATGATTATAGCCACCATGGTTACCCTGATTACTTTGATTGTTATGTCCACCCTGATTACCGTGGAAGCCTGAACCGGAATTTCCTCCGCCATAACCCGGCCCATGAGAGCCGGGGCCCGAATCGCCTCCTGGTCCATGATCATACCAGAAAGAATCTAAAATTGGAACTTTTGCATGATGTAACAATCTTTCCAAAGGTGCGTGGACGGGTCCTCCTTCGTCCCATGCTTTGGACAGGGCTGGTTCAACAGATAAGACAAACGGTCCGGATTAGGACCTGGCCTTCCACCGCATTGGGGCGGTTTACCCTTACGCCGCTGGCCCTTGTCATGTGTATTAGTGTTAGACACAAAGTCTAAACCGTGGTCCGCCTTACGCTTGCCGCCGTTTCCATGACCCGCCGGGTTGTGGTGCTGCCCCTTGGCGTTGCCGCTGTTCTTTCCCTTCCCTGTCTTATCATCGTCAGACTTGGGATCCTTGGTACTATCAGAGTCGGCAGTGCAGCCATGAGGGTTCCCATGTCATTACAATGACGTTTGAGCCGTCCCAACTTCAACTTCAGGGGTTCAAGCCGGCAATTGCCTTCCAATGTTAAAACTGTGGTGTCAGCGTTGATGCGGTCCGATGAATGCAAAATCTCCGAAACCCGGCGCACCCAATGGGTTGTTGACTCTCCTTCCTCCTGGACACAGGCAGCTAAGTCCACAATTGACATGGGCTGCTTGCATGTATCCTTGAAATTCTGAATAAACCGGGCTCTCAACTCGGCCCATGACCTGATAGAATTAGCCGGTAAGCTCTTTAACCAAGTGCGGGCTCTCCCTTCTAGCATCATGGTGACGTATTTCGCACATGCCGCATCATCCACATCCAGCATCTCCATGGCCATCTCATAGCTTTCGACCCATGTTTCAGGGGATAAATCGGTGGTGTAATTCGGCACCTTGCACGGGCCCTTAAAATCCTTGGGCAGGCGCACATTACGCAGCGCTGGGACAAGACATGGCACTCCCAATGAACTAGAGGTAACTCCTGGTTCCACCGATGTGGTTGGACGAACCGGAGTAAGCTGACGGGCTTCGTGTTGCGCCGCTAACTCGGCCTCTCTGCGTGCCCGAGCCCGGTCCACCACCTCCTGAGCATCACCAGCACCACCCGCTGGGTTATTGCCACCGGGCAGATCACAGTTCCGCGCATTGCTTGACACTGCCGGTTCATCCATACGCCTGCTGTAACTCCGGCTTGGATGTGGAGTGGAATGAATCCGATCGTGACTATATGAATAAGCGTCTTGTTGAACCAATGCTGTCTGAAGAAGCTCCTTAACCCGACGCGTCTCGACCGCCACTTGAGAACCGCCTTCGATCGGGATGGCCGCCAGCCATGAAGCAGCAGCGACAATATTGTCCATCGGGTTAGAGTACTGACCCGGCGGCGTGCGGACATGCGGTGTTACAATGTTGTTCTGACGAGGCAGATCCGCCAAACGTGGCTGAACCGGCGCCCCTGCTCCAGGTGCCTCCGCCCGGTTTACCACCGGCGGATTACTGGTCCCTGATCCTGGTGTGTTAAAGAGATTTCTAGCGTCATAAACCGGCTGCAGGCGAGATCGGTGCCTCCTCTTCAGGACTTCGTTCGACGCACTCTGATCCAGCATAATCCGGTAAGCTTGTGCATCCAAAGCGGCCCGCTCCGCGGCTATCCTGGTATCCTCAACTGCTAAGTCGGCTTTGGTCTGGGTGATCTGATCTTTCACTTTTGCGATTTCCGCATTGTGTGCATCCAGATCCGCCGGGTTAACCTCCGCCATCAGTGTTGCCAACGCATCAAACAAATCAGATAGAACCTGAGCTGGCGGTCGCACAGGGCCTCCTGCCCCGGCCGCTGCTGCCGATCCAGAAATCATCGCCACTGCGGTCTAAGAGTGGAGCGCCGGTTGCGTGCCGGCCATGAAGATCGCAACCCAGTTTGGCAGATCAAAGGGGTCCGGAATACTATCGCCATCGGAACAGCCCCAATCCGGCCATCTTGTAACTGATACAACGACTCGGTTTCCCCGGTCGATGACTCGTCGCCGGAATAAACGACGGTCTCACCACCAGATTCCGATCTATCCTCAGATTCCCCTCCATGGATAACTCCCACGAAGGCATGCTTCATGACAGGCTTGACCCGGGCAGATCTCGCACGCTGAGCCGTTTCGACGAGGTCGGTGCAGATGTCCGGCTCAGGGCCCGGTTCGCCGATCTTGCCAATGAAAACGTGTATGCCACCAAAGGGGACCCGATACCCGTACTCAATTGAGCCGGCCTTGGGGCCCCGGCCTGCATCGTCGATGTAGAGCACCAGTAGGAAAAGGGGCTTTTACCCCGGTTCATAAGGGCCTTTAGTCCCGATTCTGGAACCGGGACTAAAGGGTCGTTACTAATGCCCTAGCCCTTTAGTCCCGGTTCTTACATGAACCGGGACTAAAGGCCGTCCACGTGGCCGGTGCGGGGAGCCCAGGCAGGAGGGCCTTTGGTCCCGGTTGGTGCCACCAACCGGGACCAATAGGCAGGGCCTTTTGTCCCGGTTAGTGTCACCAACCGGGACCAATAGGCATCCACGCGTCAGCAGCTGGCAGGAGCTGAGGTTTTTGTTTTTTTTGAAAGGGGGTGGTTTAGGGGTTTTGGGGTGTTAATTTAGATGTTTCATATATTGTGTTAGCTAGCTAATTAATAGGGAGAAGTGTCCTCTCTTATCTCCGTGCTTGGTCGATGCTACGTACTATATACGTATGGAGAGGAGTAGACACGCTAGCTAGTAATCAAATGAAGGAAACAGAAGATCGTCATGAACATATGCATACAGAGAGAAGTGATATCGACCACCTCTCCTTCTCCGAGATATTGGTCGAACAACAAGTTCTCGTATATCTATCCGACACTACCGGCTACATATATACAATAATTATCTCTTACAATACAATCTCCTAATTAAATTGTAGGAACACAGGGTCCACATAGTATTCTCCGTTTTCAGCGATCACGTGGTCAAGGAAGAATGCCGCCAATTCCTCTTGAATTCCTCGCATACGATCTTCTGCTAGGAGTTCATCCCGCTTCCGAAACATCTAATTTGAAGAAGGGGGTTAATACATATATATATATGAATAAATGAAACTCAACACAAATGATGGTAATAAAATAAAATTGTGAATA
The DNA here is from genome assembly GCF_018294505.1 of Triticum aestivum. Taxonomy (NCBI): domain Eukaryota; kingdom Viridiplantae; phylum Streptophyta; class Magnoliopsida; order Poales; family Poaceae; genus Triticum; species Triticum aestivum. Next base: position 521,679,984 of record NC_057814.1, on the reverse strand, counting down.
TTATTGCTTACGCACTTCATATTGTTCTTCAGTGTAGCCCCGCTCACAGGTCGTGTAGCGGATGGACTCGCAAACGTAGTATCCACAGTAATTATTCCCGTGTTCCTGCCACAACCACTTTACAAGAAATAGAGGTCAATCAAACTGATAAGCAAGCATGCTAAATGGTATTGATGAAACTAGCGCTTGAATCACTAGGAGATGCGCGGAACATGCTACTATAGTACTTACTTTCGGGTGATTAAATTGCAGCTTCTTCAGCAGTCCCGGAGCTTTTGAGGTGAATTTTCTCCAAACCCTGCCAGACAAAGAAAACAATTACTTGATATCAGGAAATGAACAAAGTTGCTGATATGGTGGATAATGATCGATTTAACTTACTTCTCGAGCATTTGAGTCATGTTCGCATAGTCCTGGGGATCTTTTTGTCTCGAGTCTAAGACGGTTACTACTCCCTGCTCAAGCTTAATATCTAGGAGAATATAGTGGAAGCTGCGCATGCATGCATAAGTCATCAATTACATTACCATAACCTGGACTAATAAGGGAAACCGAATATGCACAAGACAGTAACACTCACTTGAAGTTGTAAGGAAAGAGTATTATATCTTTGTTTTGATTTAATACCAACGATTGTAGCAAGTTGGCCTCGGCTTCTATGGGATGTTTTTCAACCGTATATGCATCTATGAGATTTGTGTTAATGAACCCAATATCACCGATTTGTTTTTTCTTCAATTCGGCGATCTTCAATCTGCATAATATAGTGAGGATAAGTATAAATACATGCAATGAAAGAGCTGACCTATATAGAGAGACTTAATGACAGAAGTAGTACTACTTACAGACAGTAGCAAGTGATCGTTGTTTAGCGAGGACCTTTTGATTGTAAAACTGGAAGAAATCCTCAAATGGAACACTCAGCAGATCAACTCCAACGAGGTCATGCTCTGGTTTAACTCTCAGTGTCAAAGTATCCATCCCATCAGACTCTCTGCAGGTTTTCATGTACCAATCATGTAGTCTTCGCATCATCGTGCTTAGAGATCTTTCATCTTTGACGAGAGGCATCCCGTAATGGTATTTGTGTTCATCCACCTCCATGATTTCATAATGTACATCGTCGGGCAGGTAATCTCCAAGATTGCTATAACCGGGCACCATACTCGGATCATTAGCGACGATGTCTTTTGACACCTTGAGCGTGGGGCACGATTGGTTCGCTTGTTCGTCAAGCTGGGCAATTTTGTTCCTAGCTCGTTGTTCTTTCATCCTTTTATCACTGACAGTACTTCCCGAACGCTCCGCTTCGGCATATGTCTTTGCAAGAACGCGTTCATAGTTGCCTCTCGGCGGAGACTTTGGTGGTTTTGTCAGGGCAGCCAGAGTGCGCTTTGCTTTCACCGGATCTACCTTCTCCTTCGGAGGTGGATGTTTCTTTGCTTTCACCCCTTCAAAGAATTTCTTCACTTCGGCTCGCACGATCTTCGCTTTCTCCTCCTCGGTCCTCTCGTATGGTAACTTCTCTGGAGTCTTCAGAGAAGGACCGAATCTGTATTGCCTCCCGCCTCTGGCAGCTGTACTGCTAGATGCCGGCAGAGCAGACGGAGCGGCTGCGGCTGTCTTCTTTCTTTGCTTACGAGGAGGAGGAGAAGGACTACGACGCGCCGGAGCAGCCGCATCGGCGGCGGGTCTCTTCCGCCCTTGCTGACGAGGCGGAGAAGGAGGAGGCTGGCTGCTCTGGCGCGCTGGTGCTGCCGGAGAAGGAGGCGGAGTGCCGCCATGCCCCGGAGAAGGAGGCTGAGTGCCCTGATCACTCGCCGGAGGAGGAGGCGGAGGAGGAGGCGGAGTGCCCTTACTCGCCGGAGCCGTCCAGTTCGGAAGCTTGATGAGCTCCTTCCGCCATAGGCACGGAGTCTTCAGAGATAAACCTAGCCGAGTCTCCCCTTCACCTGTAGGTGGTCAAGCTGGAGGTCCTCAAATCCCTCCGTTATTTCATCCACCATCACCCTAGCATATCCTTCTGGAATCGGCCGGCAGTGGTAGGTTGCGCCGGGTTCAGTAGGTAAAACAGAGCCAACAGCCGCCTTGACTTTGAAGTTCTGCCATTCCTCCATAAGGTGGAAATGTTGAGACTCCGTGATAGCATCCACGGGGTAGCTAGCAAGAGCCGCATGCTCCAGCTGAAGCTGCTCGGTGGAAGCCACGCTGCTTCTCCGCTGAGATGGCGGTGTAGCTTCGGGGGCAGTTTCGGCATCTCGATTGCCGTCTCGTTCCTCTAGCGCTTGAACCCTTTCGTGCAGCTTCTGAATTTGGATCTGCTCCACTTTTTTCCTCCTCTCCTGGGTTTTGTAAACGCCCGCGTCCGAAAAACCAGCCTTCCACGGAACGGAGCCTGGCGTGCCTCGTGTCCGTCCAGGGTGCTCAGGATTCCCGAGGGCCATTGTGAGCTCGTCGTTCTCTCTGTCTGGAACGAACGTCCCTTGCTGCGTTGCATCGATATAGTGCTTAAGCTTCTTTACGGGTATTGCAAGTTGCTCGTCCATCCAACGACACCTCCCTGATACAGGGTCCAAGGTTCCGCCAGCCCCGAAGAACCAAGTTCGGCAACGGTCTGGCCAGTTCATTGTCTCTGGTTCGATCCCTTTATCAAGCAGATCCCTCTCAGACTTGGCCCACTTAGGCTGGGCTTTGAGGTAGCCACCTGACCCCGTGCGATGGTGAAGCTTCTTCTTCGCAGCATTCTTCTTGTTTGTCGCTGACATCTTCTTACTCTTTTCCGATGTCTTATGGGCCACAAATGCGGGCCAGTGATCTCTGATCTTCTCATACCGGCCGACGAATTCTGGTGTCTCTTCTTTGTCGACAAATGTTTTCAGCTCATTCTTCCACCTCCTGAATAGGTCTGCCATCTTCTTAAGAGCATGAGACTTGATTAATTGCTCTATAACTGGCTTCTCCGGAACCTCCTCTGGCGGTAGGGTGAAATTTGCCTTCAGCTCAGTCCACAGATCATCTTTCTGCATATCATTGACATAAGACACCTCAGGGTCTTCCTTCTTAGGCTTATACCATTGGTGGATGCTGATCGGGATCTTGTCCCTAACTAGAACCCCGCACTGAGCAGCAAAAGCACCCTTTGTCCAGAGGGGTTCAATCGGTTGGCCGTCGCGCGCGATTGCTGTGATCTCAAACCTTTCATCCGAGCGCAACTTTCTCTTCGGGCCTCGTCTCTTTACCGAAGTTGTGCTCGATCCGGAGGGCTAGAAAAAAGAAGAAAGACGAGTGTTAATTAATATGTGTACATACCAAAACAATGAATGCATCAATTAGCTAGTCAGCACAGGCTTAACTAATATATTTACCTGGCCGGACTCTGTTCGGTCACCGGAGCCGTCACCACGGGCTCCTTCTTGCACCAGCATTGGGTCACCGGAGCCATCATAATCATGTCTTTCCTCCTCCACTCTTCGATCACCGTAGCCTGCTTCTTCACCCTGTTCTTCCAGACCATCATTGTTATTAAGATATGACAAGATATCACCTCCGGCTAAGATTATGTCCCCCAACACCTCTTCTGCTTGCTCATCTCGTCCGTGCTCCATTGTTTCTGCAAATATTACAACATGGCAATTATTACACAAACATGACAGCAGGTGGATATATTAGTGCAAACGTAGACCTAGCTTATTCCGGGTTTGGGGTGGCCTAGGCAACGCTTCAAGGGTAGGGGCACGGCGGGAGGGGGTAGGAGACCGACATCGTTTTTTTCTAGGGTTTTGGTGTCCTCGAGAGTTTTGGTCGAGCGAGAGGGCCGGGGGGGTGCTCCCGTGGTATAAGTTATCACGGTCGAGAGGGGGTATACATATCGACCGTCCATCATGTCGAAGTTATCTGGGAGGGAGTTATATATATCGACAA